>NW_015505556.1:1182440-1214427 GCF_001515645.1 Sinocyclocheilus grahami
TTTTCATTTCAATTTTAGTTTGAGTTTTAGTACAGTTTTTGTTCTTATTTATTTCCAGTTATTCATTTTACTGCTTCAGTTTAAATTCATTCCAATGCAACATATCTCATTTTCATTTTTTATGTAACATTTTTGTATTTTATTTCAGCTCTATTTCAATTAACAAAAATGTTTTTTTGGAAGAAAAAAAAACGGAAAAGGAGCTGTTCTTTTTTTCTTTTTTCCATTTTTCTACTTTAAATATTAAATAAAAAAACTAATGAACGAATGATACATGGATTGTACAGGACACTAGTTCATTTATGTAAATGAGGACAGCAAAATTAAGTAAACAGACATATTATACCAAAACGTTCTTCATACAGTGGACTACCAGTACAATTTGGGACCAAAAATTATTCAGATACTTTGACCTGACCATGTTTTGCTTAAGTGTTTTTCTTTAATTGCCAATGCGACCTTTTTACACCACCGACTGAACAAAATTAAGCATTGCTTAGTAATGGGTTGACCTATTATCTAATTGTGTCTAATTGAACAGCTGAATAATGTTTGGTTGATTGTAATCCATTACACACCTTTCTATCAAAGTTATCTGACATTATCAAGATGAATTTGTTCTGACAGTTTTGAGTTCTTCTCATATTTTATTACCGTTTTCTAAATTATAGCAAATAAACTGTGATAACGTGAGAAATGTTGAAGGAGTCTGAATACATTTTGGTATGCTGTACTTCCTCCACTGCACAGACAGCTGTGTTTGGCAGCGAGCGCTCACCTTCACAGGTGACGCCGTCCACGTCGCTCAGCTGATACCCGCGGCGGCAGTAGCACTGGTAGGAGCCGTAGACATTCGCACACTCCTGACTGCACGGGCTGCTCTCGCACTCATTGAGGTCTGGTTAAAGCACAGGTTAGTGCATGAATGAGAGTAAAGAGTTGATTAGTAGTTGCTCATATTGGTTTTCCTGTACCGTCGCAGTTCCTGCCGTCGGCGGCCAGCTTGAAGCCCGTGGTGCAGCTGCACTTGTAGGAGCCCAGGATGTTTTCACACTTGTGCGCACACAGACGGCCGGGATAATTCCGGCATTCATTGATGTCTGATGTTCAAGAGAAAGAAATACGGCATTCAGATCAACAGGTACATTTAAATAACATTTAATCATTTAAATAAAATATGATTTTTTTTGTTTTTTTTTTATTTTAATAGTATCAGTGCTATTTTAATATTATTACTTATAATTATATTATTTGATTATATATATACATACACATACATACATACAGGGTTGGGAGGGTTACTTTTAAAATGTATTCCGTTACAGTTACAAATGACTTCATTAAAAAAGTATTCAGTAACATAATCCATGTACCACAATATAGAAGTAATGTAATCTGATTACTTTTGGATTACCTCAAGTGACATATGTAAATAAGTCAAAAAAGCAATATCTAAGTACTTTTATTTAATAAATATTAGTACTTATGAAGATGCTCATAGTATATGAAGAGTTTAGATGCAAAAGCATTCAGGCATTACGCATTAAACGCAACGTCAAAATTTGATATATTCCTGCATTCATTGATGTCTGATGTTCAAGAGAAAGAAATACAGCATACAGATCAACAGGAGACGAACACTGAACAAATATTTTCTGGCTAATAAATGCAAATGCATCAACCCTGGTGTGGGTTTGAACGTGCAACCTTTTAGTCGGCAGCTCCGCAGCACTAACCCACAGCACTCACCCTCACAGGATCTGCTAATGCTGTTGAAGATGAAGCCGACCCTGCATTCGCAGCGGTACGAGCCCACCAGATTAATACAGCCGTGACCGTCACAGGAGTTATCAGGCCCCGCACATTCGTCGATATCTGACACACACACACACACAGATCAGAGATCAGAGACTGCTCATGATTAACACTGACAAGTGGAACACTCTGAAACTAATATGGCCTTGAATGAGCTTTAATTCAACATAAAAATGTCATTTGCAACCCATTTTATTTCTATAATGTGATGCATTTCTGAGTGCTACATTATGTACTATAAGTATACATAAAATATAAAACATTTAAATATACTTTTTTATTAATAATATGAATTATATAGATTATTTTCTTTTAATTTTGGGGCGAATTAAGTTTTTTTTTGTTTGTGTGTTTGTTTTTGAGATTTGTGAGACTTTGAGGTTTTCAAGCATTTGTATTGTTTTATCATTGCATTTTCTTTCCAAAGTCCACGTAAATGAATATTTATATACAATTAATAATAATTATATTAAAATGATATTTTCCATAATATGATGCATTTTTGAGTGAAACATTACTATGCAATATATTTATATATATTATAAATTGAAAAATATTTATTTGATTTATTATGTCAATTATTGTTTTTCTTTTTGAAGTCTTGATTTTCAAGCATTTGTATTATTTGATATTTAATTTTATTTCTGAAGTCCACTAATAGTGTTAGTCATTTTAAGACTTCTATATGTAAAATTTTAAAAAGTAAAATTATAGATATTATCTATAAATTATTAAATTAAAAATATTATTTTAGCAGGAAGAATTTAAATGTATTTTTAGATAATTGTTATAAATATATATATATATATATATATATATGTATTTTTTCTTTTACAGGAGTAATTACATTTTTCACTTTGCACTAAATTTATTATTTGCCTTACTTATCTAAATTCAACATTACCACTATATGAAAAAATTTAAAATTATATTTTAGCATTAAAATATGTATTTTAAATTAAATTATATAATTATAAATTCTATAACAAATGAAATGTATGAATTAATTCTTGTGGTTTGGTTTAATAGTTTTTTATAATTATATTTTTATAATGATATAATGCATAGATAGATTACATAAATATATACATATAATTCTATAGCAAATTATATAAATGTGTCTTTGTGTGTGTGTGTGTGTGTGTGTGTGTGTGTGTGTGTGTGTGTGTGAAACTTATTAATTATTTTGGTTTGGTTTGATTGTTTTTTTATAGGTTTTCAAGCTTATTTATTATTTGCTATTATATTTTCTCTCTGGCGACCACTTCTAATGTTAGTTATATAGTGCTCTTGCATCAAAACAAAGTGTATTTCTGAGTGAAAGCTTGTGTATGGTGTGGAGCACTGGTCATTTCTGACTGCATGCTGAACATGTTTCATGTGACTGTGATAGTTTCCGTACCCACGCAGCGAGAGCCGTCGGTGTTCAGGTGATATCCCCGTCCACAGCTCACCGAGTGTCTCTGGCAGGTGTAGGAGCCGACCGTGTTGAAGCACATGTGACCCGACGGACACGGTCCCGTCACACTCAAACACTCGTTTATATCTGGCACACACAAGGGGAACGTTATGGGCTCTGATCAGAGGCATCATGCCCATTCAAACCAGATTTTTGAGCCAGGTGGATTTTGAATGCAGCTTACAAAATACAAAATATAGCCGAAGAATATTTTAAAAATGTCATACAATCACACCTGTGTGATTAGATCGTTCAGTGCGTCTAAATTGAAATCTGTGTTTTTTTACAGCGCTTTCACAGCATTATAACCAATCACACACGATTCTGTTGAGCTTATCAATGCATTGACCAATCAGACGTGTTCAGATGAGTCATCGCTGAAACCCCAATGTTTTGTTCACTCGCTCGCTGAAGGAATTCTACTCTCTGACGAATTCTCTCATCAGAAACAAAAAAGTGCAGATGTGCGTATGATTAATTAGTAAATTACAATGTTTTTATTAAATTCACATTAACTACAACATCAGTCGTATTAAAAATATTTGGCAGCAGCTATTTGCGCTAAGTGTAAATAGCGATAGAGGCATTAATAACATATTGAGTGTAAATTATAATTTGAATTCAAATTATTAAATGGATGCAAGACAATAAAGGGACAATAAAGCCCTCCCCACACCTACCCTAACCGATACGTTTTCAACTTATTTGATTATTTCCTTAATTTTTCTTGAAAATAAATGCCTTTCTGATATGTTATGAGATTTGAAAAGGGGCAAAAAAAACAAAGTTCGGCAAACAGTGGGTTCCAACTCGGGTCAATCGCGTCAAAAAGCATGCACTTTATCATCTACGCCACTGGAACTGTTGCTAGATGATCGTCTTTTGTAGCGTTGACAATCCCAATCACACGCTGGTGGGCGGAGTTAGTGTAAATAGACACTCCGAAAATATTTTATGGCATGACACCCATATCTGGTACTCAAGTAAAAAGACAGTTTTTTATGCATAGTTAATCGATTACACTATTAGGCTACTTTGCCCATCGCCTGTTATAGATCAACTAACATAATCTATAAAGGTGCAAAATGCATCTACGTACACATATTTAAGAATTAAGATATTTCATGATATAGTTAACACGTTAGGGAATATTTCGACTAAAAAGGAAAAAATAAATAAAACATAAGCCTATATCAGTTATACTTATAAATGTGACCTTGGAGCACAAAGCAGTCATAAGTAGCACGAGTATATTTGTAGCAAAAGCCAACAATACATTGCATGGGTCAAATTTATCGATTTTTCTTTTATGCCAAAAATCATTAGGATATTAAGTAAAGATCATGTTCCATGAAGATATTTTGTAAATGTCCAACTGTAAATATATCAAAACTTCATTTTTGTTTAGTAATATGCATTGCTAAGTCCTTACTTTGGACAGCTTTAAAGGTGATTTTCTCAATGTTTTAGTTGTATCTTGGCCAAATACCATACATCAATGGAAAGCTTATTCATTCAGCTTTCAGCTGATGTATAAATCTCAATTTCCAAAAATTGACCCTTATGACTGGTTTTGTGGTCCAGGGTCACATAGAGTCACAGGGCATGACGAGCAACCCCCCCGTCTTCACTCGTGCCCCCTCAAAACAACGAGTGCATGACGCCCCTGGCTCTGATGTTTCTGAAGTTTGGCAGCTGGTGTGAGTGTGTCTCACCGATGCAGCTCCCGAGAGCATCCTGAAGGAATCCCATGCCGCACTGCACTCTGGGACGGCAGCGGAACGAGCCGGCTGTGTTCTGACACTCCAGCTCAGCTGCGCAGTTATGAGTGCCGGTTTCACACTCATCAATGTCTGAAACCACACACAGGACACTGCAGTTATCATACTGTACATGCACATTACAGCTGTGGCATTTATTATTATTATTAAGGAGAATTCCCGCACATGGCTGGTATATGCCTGCATGATTCATCAAAATAAAACCAAAATCACGATATGGCTTAGTGTGATTACTGAATCACAAAGGCTGTGATTTAAGTAAATAATTCGCTGTTGCAGTGAATTATTCATTTAAATTTCACATTTTACTGTGAAATATTACAATAGTGGTAGTTATTTTGTTTAATAACATAATTTAGTAATAATAATAAATTATTATTATACTAATAATTATTACAGTATTAGCATTTAATAAAATATTCATATATAATCACACCTTTTTTTTGGCCAAATTGTGCAGCTCTACAAAAACATTAAACCTGTAGTTTCTTTAAGCAATTACAATTTTTATAAATAAAAAAAAATAGATATTAGATATTAGAATAGTAATAGTTTTTTTGTTTAATAATTTTATTTAGTAATAATAATAATAATAATACATTTGTATGTATTATTTAAAATTAGTATTATTATTTTATATAAACAATTATAATATTATATCATTATTTCATTGATACATAGTTTGACATATAATATATGTGTGTGTACTGTGTATATTTATTATGTATATATAAATACACACACATGCAATTAAATATATAAATAAAATATGGTATGTTTATATATTAAATATATTTATATATAATATAAAATATAAGAATATGAATATATAAATGTATAAACGTAAATATTTTCAATCTATCTATCTATCTATCTATCTATCTATCTATCTATCTATCTATCTATCTATCTATCTATCTATCTATCTATCTATCTATTATTTTTTGCAAGTAGATATTATTTTTGTAGTTAGATATTACTATAGTGATAGTTATTTTGTTATTACTGTTAATATTATTTGTTGTTGTCATTATTATTATTATTTTATAGTAATAATTGTACTATTATTATTATTATATTATTAATAAAATATTGATATATAATTACAACATTTTTTACAGCCCTACAAACGCACATTAAACCTGGATTATTTTCTTTAAATCACATTTCCCCCCCCCAGAAAAATCTCAATTAGATTTATTATCCTAAAAAAGGCAATAGAAAAGGTTTCAGTTTCTTTATCCAACATTTAATTCCATATTTTAATGAAAATTAAATTATTATTATTGCGTTATTGTAAATTATTTTCATGATATATAATTATAAAGATTAAATAATAATTATTACTGTATAGTATTATATATAATCACACTTTTTTTTTAACCAAATTGTGCAGTCCTACAAACAAACACATTAAACCTGGAGAATTTTTACCGCATTTTAAATCACAATCACAATTTTTACCAGAAAAATCACAATTAGGTTTCTTCCCAAAGCGTGCAGTCCTAGTAGTTTGTGAAAGTGTGTGTGTGTGTGTGTCTGACCTTCACACTTGTTGTTGTCGGTGAGTTCGTAGCCTGTCCCGCAGCTGATGACCCTCTGACAGCGGTACGATCCCAGCGTGTTGATGCAGCGCTCGCCACCGCGGCACTGATGAGAGCCCAGCAAACACTCGTTCATGTCTGCAGACACACACAAACTGTCTGTTTACATGGTGCTCTATGATCATTTAAAACCAAGGATTGAAATCTTGTGTTTGCTTGATTGCAAATCCGTTAAAGGATTTTTAGGCTGCATTAATTAGGACAACCGGGAACACTTCCCATAACACCCGATGTACTTGCTACATCGTTAGAAGAATGGCATCTACGCTAATATTAGTCTGTTTCTCTCTTATTCCGAGGTCACTGTAGCCACCAGATCCAGTCTGTATTCAGATCAGATGGTCACTGCGGTCACCCGGATCTAGTACGTATTCAGACCAGATGGTGGATCAGCACCTAGAGAGGACCTCTACAGCCCTGAAAGACAGCGGAGACCAGGACAACTAGATGAGCCCCAGAGACAGATCCCCAGTGAGGACCTCGTCTCCTAGACGGCCACCGGGACAAGACCACAGGAAGCAGATGAGTCCTCTGCACAATCTGACTTTGCTGCAGCCAGGAATTGAACTGCTGGTTTCGTCTGGTCAGAGGAGAACTGGCCCCCCCGACTGAGCCTGGTTTCTCCCAAGGTTTTTTCTCCATTCTGTCACAGATGGAGTTTTGGTTCCTTGCCGCTGTCGCCTCTGGCTTGCTTAGTTGGGGACATTTAATTTCCAGCGATATCGTCGACTTGATTGCACAGATACTATTTAAACTGAACTGAGCTGAATGTTGACATCACTGAATTCAATGATGAACTGCCTTTAACTGAAAATTGAGTGTTTACTATTGTAATTTTGCATTATTGACACACTATTTTCCTATTTAATACTGTACAGTTGCTTTGACACAATCTGTATTGTTAAAAGCGCTATTTAAATAAAGGTGACTTGACTTGACTTGATTGTATCTACTTGTGCTTGTTCTTAAAGTGGTGTTTGTATTTGTGTTTAAAGGTTTTTCACCTGACTAATTGACTGACAAATTGACTCATTGCATCGAACTTTCAAAATAAAGAAGGGAAAAGGAGAGCAAAAGTGTGGTCAGTGAGTGAAATCCAGTTGAAATCTTCATGTAGTGGGCTGTCTTTTTCAAGTGGGAGAGCTCTGCACATCGAGAACCTCAAAACAGTGAGGATTCACTTGACCATCCTCAGACTCCGGAAGAGACCTTCTTACATACTGGAACGTATTAAAACCGGTTTATTAGTTTACTGACCTTCGCAGGTTTTCCCGTTCGCCTTCAGCTTGTATCCCTCCAAACAGGCACAAGAGCCGTTAAAACAGCTCTGAGAGCAGCCGGCAGCTTCGATGCAAACACACACACAACATTAACAATCTGCACATGATATATTAGTAAGATGCATTTGATTGTTTTTATAGGATTATATAGTACATTAGAAACAGATTCTAGTTACCTTTGCACTGATCCTCTGTGTTTTGTGCATCACGCTGTGATGGTGGTAATTCTGTCATTTTGAAACATAAATGAGTTCATGTCAGAGATGCAAACAAGTAAGAGGGAAAAAGGTGAGAACATTTTCTTTTAAAGATATTCGCTTTACATGCTCATTTGTAGTTAGTTTAAGGTATTTCTTTAAATATTTTTGTATTACCTTATATGTCCAAAACTGTCATTTTTCACACAAAAAAAACACAATTTAACATCTTGTTGCAACAATCTACAAAAATCAAGATTGAATATATTTGGTCAAAATCCCATGTTCTAAAAGATGAAGTGCTATGCAGGCTATTAAAGACAATATTGGCTGATTAGACCGCAATGCTGACCTAAAATGCTAAACGTTTGCCCTCTCTCTCTTCACCGTTCCCACATCTCAGACCTCAAATACATAACATATTACCCTTTTTAGACATAGCTTTTGAAGTAAAGAGTAAAAAAAATACTATACAAAACTTACTGAAACAACCAGAGTTCTTTATAAGACCCCCCCCCCCTCCCCCATAAAAACACTTTCACATTGGATCTAAGCAAATCTCATAGGTGACCTATTTTGATCTCAAAAAGTGAGTTGTCACTGAAAGGTGAGGAGTTTGCATCTATGAATGTGTTATAAATGAGCGCTTGTGTGTGATGTCCTCTGTGGAGATGTCAGTTCATGAGCACTAGAGGGCAGAAGAGCTCATCTTCTCTCAACTGCTTCACTCCAGAGACTAAAACGACCTGATAAGACTCTATTAAAGGGTTAGTTCACCCAAAAATGAAAATTAGCCTGTGTGTATGACTAGGTGTGTATGACTTTCTTCTTTCAGATGAATCCAATCGGAGTTATATAAAAAATTGTCCTGGGTCTTGGAGAAGGTGTGTGTTTCTGTTCAACAGTCCAAAACTAGTCAAGGCCTCCGGAAGCGAATCCATGTGTTTTTTAAGACAAATATCCATATTTAAAACGATATAAACACCTTTTTCTCACTTCTGCTAACTGTCGTAGGCGGAAGTCGTTCCAGGCAGATGACGTAGGATGTAGGCCGGTGATTAGTGACGAACGCAGAAGCGCGACGGAGAGAGAACAAAACAAAATGCCGGTCACGACTTAGAAGCACAAAATGAGGATTTGTAAAGAAAAATGTCAGAGGATTTCGATATAAGCCAAGAGGAGACTGGTTTTCCTTTGCTAAAGTAAGGAAACTTTGCTTCCTTTGCTCCTGTAAACAAACATTGGTTTTCGCGAGACTTCGAGGAGGTCTTTATTAACCCCCCGGAGACGTGTGATGCATGTTTTAATATGGGTGGATGCGCTTTATTTTACTACTTTTGGACTGTTGAACAAAAACACCCACCCATGCCATTTCAAAGCTTGGACGAGCCAGGACAATTTTTTATATAACTCCAATTGGATCCGTCTCAAAGAAGAGAGTCATACACACCTAGGATGCCTTGAGGGTGAGTAAAACATGGACTAATTTTCATTTTTGGGTGAACTAACCCTTTAATATTGAGACAATAACTAAGGGTAAATCCCAAGAAAACTGTCAAGAAACAAAATAAAATAATATTTTTTACATATTAGAATTATACATATAAAAAGCATAAGTCTGTTTAGGACCATTTTGAGATTTTACATTATGATTGTTTGAAATACATAAATAAATAAATAAATCAATCAATCAATAAATCAATCAATCCCAATGGTCCCATTTAAAAATAAATTCTTATTTTTTTATGATTTCATATATTTTTATCTTAGATTAATTATATATATATATGTGTGTGTGTGTGTGTAGCCTTAAAACTTAACGTAATTAAGTAAAATTTTATATTTTATATTTATATATACATATATATATATAAATGTATAATACTTATTATTATTTTTAGAATCAACATTTTTTATTTAAACCGTCAATGAACCAATTATTTTTTAATAATTAATAATAATACTTTAAATATTATTTCATACTAATTTCATTAAATTCATATATATGTGTGTGTGTGTGTGTGTGTGTGTATACATATATATATATATATATCATTTTTGTAGCCTAAAAACTTTTCAAAATATAATTTAATTCAAAATATAATTATTCCATATATATATATATATATATATATAATTCTTATATACATTTCTGTTTTAGTTCTTTTATCAAATTTGAACACAATTTCTATCAAATCTTTTTTCTGTCTCCTTCTGTCTTCAAGCTTTTGTATTATTTTAAGTTGGTTGTTTTTGCTGTTTTAAGAGCAGTTACAAGCATTTTATTTTAGGTAGTATTGTATTTCTCTCTGAATTTACTTGTAATGTAAACTTTACTTTTTTTTTTGCACCATAAAGTTATAATTTAGTTTTTCATGTCCATTTTCTCCCTCTCTGATCCTTAAGAATTAAACAGACTGTTTTTCTACTGTACCTTCAAGATTACATGCAAATGACCTGTTCTGCTGTAATTGTCAACATCTGTGAATATCGAGTCATGCATTCATCAAACGTTCTTATTTCAAAACAGCAAGAAATCGGTTTTCCATGTTTGTTTGTTCTGACCCGGTGCAGGCTTTCCGTCGCTGTTGGGCGATCGGTCCACACAGCAGGCGCGGGACACCAGACCGCACTGGTACCACACAGCGAGGGTGAGGTCACATGACAGCCCTCGCTCCTGGGCCGCCCGGCCGAGCAAACAGCACTCACAGCACGTCTGCAGAGGGAGAGAGACTCAAGATCAGAGACCCGAGGAAAACAGATCGTACGCTCACAGTATGTACCCAAAACACCTGCACACATACACTGATGCACATCATGAACCTGTTTCAACAGGCTTAAACTATACTACATTTTCAAGAGAGAGTAAGAGACATTAATTATGTAGGTGATTTCAAATGCTCCATTCAAAACCTAGTGAGTTTCCTATATGCAGCGTATTAAGGCAACATTTTAATATATATATATATAATTTTTTTAATTAATATTATTATTATTACTATTATTTTTTATGTCGAATATGTTTTTATTTAAACTGACAATTAACCTATTTTTAATTATTAATATTAATATTTTAATTAATAATAATTATTATAATTATTTTTAGATGTAACATATTTTTTAAATATAAAACCGATGATTAACTAATTATTTTTAATAATTAATATTCATATTATAAATATTATTTTATACTATTTTATTATTTTATACTAATTATATATATATATATATATATAATTTTTGCATATTTTTGTGTGTATGTAACAAAAAATAAAAAACATTTATATAAATGTTTTTTATTTTTTGTTACATACACACAAAAATATGCAAAAATTATATATATATATATATATATATATAATTTTTGCATATTTTTGTGTGTATGTAACAAAAAATAAAAAACATTTATATAAATGTATACAAATATAAATATTTGAAGTACAGATATATAAAGATATATAAAAAAGAAAACATATACATTGGGATATATAAATATTTATTTTAACTAAAATGTGTGCGTTATTCATTTTTAGGCTTATTAAAGATTCATGTTGCTAGCTTAGTGACATTTTAAATCTTTCTCACTCCACTTGATGTTGCTGCCTATGTAGAGTGTTTTATATCAGTTACTTATAAGGTATAGAAGGCAGCTGCCTATGTAGGGAGCAGACAGTGAGGTAGTTTACGGAGTTTCAGGACAGAGCAGTGTAAAGTTTACTGCGGTATACAGACACAGAGAAGTGCTGTGTCTTTTGATGATTTGTTGGAGTCTGTCCACCAAACAGAGTTCACACCTATGTGAAAAATAACTATGAAACCTTTCCTACCACACAGACTGAAGCAGGAGAGAAAGAGAGAGAAAACAGAAAATATATTCCTCTAGAGGACGGATCCTGACCGTAAGCAGCGTGGCCTGTTTCCCAGACACAGATCAAGTCTGATGCTGGACTCAGACGCACACTGTCAGTGATTACTCACTTCTGCAGATCTTTTAGAGATTAAGATGTAGAGCTGGAGCTAAATGTGGAAAAATAGATCTGTTTATATTATAAACACAAGCTAATTAAAGGAACAGGTCATCATCAGTGTAAACATAATATAATATGATATATATATATATATACACACAGTGGGGCAAAAAAGTATTTAGTCAGCCACCAATTGTGCAAGTTCTCCCACTTAAAAAGATGAGAGAGGCCTGTAATTTCCATCATAGGTATACCTCAACTATGAGAGACAAAATGAGAAAACAAATCCAGAAAATCACATTGTAGGATTTTTAAAGAATTAATTGGTAAATTCCTCGGTAAAATAAGTATTTGGTCACCTACAAACAAGCAAGATTTCTGGCTCTCACAGACCTGTAACTTCTTCTTTAAGAGGCTCCTCTGTCCTCCACTGGTTACCTGTATTAATGGCATCTGTTTGAACTCGTTATCAGTATAAAAGACACCTGTCCACAACCTCAAACAGTCACACTCCAAACTCCACCATGGGCGTGAACATTTGGGCGGCATTATGCAAATATTTCCACATAGTGAGGTAGATATGTGGGGCGTGTTAGGACGAGCCGTTTTAGGGGGGCGTGGCAGAGTCTTAACTTTGATAAAGAATATCTCTTTGGTTTTGAGACTTTAGTCTTTGCAACTTCAGGGATCTTATCTATGCACAATCAGCTTGTAACACTCCAAAGAGAAAGGAAAACTTGAAATCGCATCATATGAGCCCTTTAATAAATGATGCTATTTTGCTTCTCAAGTAAAAGTATCTTGACTTAAGAATGTTTACAAATTTGTACAAGAAAAAAACATGAAAGTACTAAGAAAATATTTTCCCTTTTTATTTATTTGTTTGTTTGTTTTCAGTGCAAAAATTATGTCAAGCTCCAAAATGGATCAAAAGAAGCATAAATGTAGTAAAAAAAAAAAGTAATCAAATAATAATCTATAATAATATATTATATAATATAACAAAAAAATGTAAAACATGTATATTAAAATATTTAAAAATGTACACTATTAATATAGTAAATATTATATATTTTTTTAATTAAATAGTCGATATTGAATATATTATATACTATGTGTATTATTACATTTAAATAATATTTACATATATAAATAATATTTGATCTAATAATAATAATATATAAAAAATGCAATGTGATTCATTACATTATAATAAATTACAATATAATAATAAATATAATAACAAAAAAAATGTTAAAGAATAAAGTCAATTCATAAAACATGCAAATATCATATGCAGCATTAATATGCATGTTCGGAGAAAATCCAGCACCTTAGCCGTCTTCGTTTCACATGTGCTGCTGGACAAGAGTGCATCACAACTGCCCTGGTCCTTCGCCATATTGATGCCGCTGGTGCATATGTTGTCTTCAAGAACCGCAGTACAGCACTGTTCCTGAGCGATCCTACGAGACAAGCACACACAGTCAGATCAGGACAAACTGTATCGGGTCGGTCTGCGAGTGGTGAACAACAGATTATAGAGGTCGAGCACAACGTGTCCATCGTGTCCTTGAGCAAGACCCGTAACCTCTGGGTTTTCTAGTGGACTAGATGTGAATATCAGCTAAATAATAAATACACAGTGCTGGCTATTAAGTGATTATATCTAATCTGGATTACATAAGCAGATCACAACATTAAGTAATTAGTACTTAAAGTACTTGTAATAAGATTTTATAATCATACACTGTAAAAATAATGATTTCTTGAATTTTCAAATAGGATTTTTGGAGTACGTTTTACAAGAAAATAGCTATTTCAGTTTTTCATAGTATTTTCTTGTGAAATTTACAAGCAATTTCTGAGTGAAAACTGTTTCTACCCCAATTTGTTTTCCAGCGTATATATAATTATTTTACAATTTTAAAATACTCAATTAGACCAGTTTTTTATTTATTAAATGATTATATTATTATTCACACAATGGCAGTAAATAATTCATAATTTATTGATTTATTGATGTTGTTTATTGTGCTTTATTTTGATTGTTTGTTTATTTAAAAAATATGTATTCATTTTTAAATTTGTATGATATATTAATTATTAGCTTTTCGTCAACTCATGAAACCTGGTTTGTTTGATAAAAATCAAGTATATATTCTTTATCATTTATACAATATTTTTTAACATATAAATAATAATAATTATTAGATTATATATACATATATATTATTATAATATATAATTATTTATAATAATATAAATAAATATAATCATATTTTCTATTTTTATATAGTCTTATATATTATTTCTAATTATTATATAGAATATTTGTATTTCTGTTATAATTTTGGTACAAAATAAACCTATTCAGATCTATGTGATGAACGAGTTGTGTACTCTAACCTAAAGTAATCAGAATAAACTGTGTAATCTAATAGATTACATTACTAACTACATTTTCATCATGTAATTTGTAACCAGTAGTGGACTACAATTACAGTAAGTAATCTGTACAGCACTGCAAACAGACTAAAGGACCAAGGAAAGAGGGTTCAGATTGTGCAAGATCTCAAAGTTCCATCTATTTCACTTTTGTTAAATGAATTCTGCTTCCTGGCCATCGTAAACCACAGGACAGATGTTGGAGAGCAGAAGTCGAGTGCTCTGTTGACTGCAGAGCGTCACTGTTTGGTTCTGCTCCAGGTTGGACCGCAGCGCTGACGCACGAAGCCCAGTTTTTACGGTAAAACGATCGCTGTTTGTCTCTTTCGCTCTTGCTTCACCCTCTTTCACAATCATCTTCGCAGGAAAGCCCAAGACACCCGTCTGTGGAGCACCTCTGAACAGCCTTTTAAGGGAGAAGTCTTCTTTCTCCTTTCACTTGTTTTTCCCCTTTTCGGTGTCTGAAATAATCTGCAGATTTCCTGTTATGCGGGTCGCTCTCTCTTCTCCGTCTGACTAGAGTTTCACCTCAGTGTAATTTCCTGGATTTGGAAATATTCCCGTTCGCCTAAGCGCCCCGTTTCTGCGAGCCCCCCTACCAAAGAGATCCAAACCATCACCACCTTTTTCTCGCACTCTCTCATTTATACAAACACCGGATCACTTGGAAGGCCAAGGCAAACGCCTCTGATGCCAGAGTAACACGATCGTGGCCACTTCTACCGATGATGCATTGCTTCTGCACAGACCATCTGATGCATATTTTAAGCAAAAATCGCTTTTGGGAACCCAGAATTGCGTCAATCTGATTGGATGCATGCACAGGTTTTTATCCATCCGGCGGGAACTAAGTTGTGTTGAATTATGCCTATACCTCTAAAATACTGAGTATTTACTTTTATAGGAATGTTTCACCCAAAAACGAAAATTTGCTGAGAATGTACTCACCCTCAGGCCACACGAGATGTAGATGAGTTTGTTTCTTCATCAGAATTGGAGAAATGTAGCATTGCATCACATTGCAGTGAATGGGTGCCATCAGAATGAGAACTGATAAAAACATCACAGCACTCCAGTCCATCAGTTAACATCTTGTGAAGCCAACAGCTGCATGTTTGTAAGAAACAAATTCATCGAGACATTTTTAACTACAAACCGTTGCTTCTGGTCCATAATCCATAATAAATAACACTTCCTCCAGTGAAAAAGTCCATCTCCTGTTGTCGCTCACATCAAAATCCACCCAGATTTTTGTTTAAAGCTGTTTTGGACTGTGTTCACTTGTAAACAGTGCTTGATCTGTGCAGATTTCTCTCCTGATTCAGATGAGATGGCTTTTTCACTGGAGGAAGTGTTATTATGGATTATGGACTCATATTTTGGCCAGAAGCAACGATTTGAAGTTAAAAAAATTTTAATGCTCAATTTTATTTCTTACAAACACGCAGCTTTTCACCTCACAAGACATTAATTGCTGGACTGGAGTGGTATGGATTACTTGTGGATTATTGTAATGTTTTTATCATCTGTTTGGACTCTCATTCTGACGGCACCCATTCACATCCATTGGTGAGCAAGTGATGAAATGTTACATTTCTCCAAATCTGATGAAAAATCAAAATCTTGGATGACCTGAGGGTGAGTAAATGTTCAGGAAATTTCCATTTTGGGGTGAACTATTCCTTTAAGGAGAGACACTGTAGGCAAAACCATTGCTTTTTCAATTCAAATCAATTCAGTTTTGAAATTTTGCTCCCATAACTTGTTGACTAATGGAAAGAAAACATCTACAATAGTGTTTATTTTATTACACTGTATTTATTTGCATCTGTATATTTCAATTACAGTGCATATTTTTAAAGCCGGACATCTCAAAATGAGTTTGTTTCTCCATTTAATTTTTTTTATTCCTAAAAACCTGGTGAAAATGTTTTTTTCTGTCTGTTGGCAGTGTTTTCTGATTTATGAAGTGATAAGAGAAATCCAAAATCCCAAAATCTGTAAAAAACCTAACGTCAACAAATCCAACGTTCAGATATGCTCTGGAAATGTATGCAAATAGGTGCATATGTAATTAGATAAAAAGCCTAATTTGCATATTTAAACATAACATTTAATAAAACTTGCAATATGACATATAATGTCTTAATGTACTGTGGTTAATCAACTAGGGAAAGTGTTATTTCAGTTTTTTTTACCCCATTCACCTGCAGCTGAACTAACAAAATAACAAACTGATTTGTTTCTCTTTTAAGTGTTTTCTGTGGAACTTTGGTAGATCTCAGATGGCCAGGAACAAACCTGAAGGTAGGGGTGTGCGATATTGACAAAAAATAGTGTCTCAATATTTTCTAGGATTATTCGATAACGATAATTAGACAATATTTTGCTGAGTGTATTATTGTGCTGATATCTTAAGGACTACCATGGACTGCCGGCTCTTAAAGTTTTTGATATTCTTCATATTCTGTGTGGTGGTCAGTTCACACTGATAGAAACAAATCTTTTCCAATAAGTTTTAACTGATTTGTACATTTTATGGGCATTTTTACCTTAATAAAGCCAGTTTTCTAAAAGTGTCCATTAACTTTTGAGTCAAATTCTTACATTTCATCAGTGAATTGGAATAATAAGACATTTAGGCTGTTACCAAGCAAATGAAATCAACACAGAAGCTGCATCTGAAGTGGCATTTAGATTTACACACTGTTTAATGCAGGATATGAATACATTTAACATGCATCTACAAATTCATAAATAATGTTTTGATATATTAAACATAAAAGGTTGAATACTGATATTTGAAATTATTTAAATAATAAAATATACTTTAAATGTGAAATTAAAACCGCCAGTAGGTGGCAGCAAGTCACTGTTAATAAGTGAGTCATTGCGATTGAACCGAATAATTTAAACGGTTGATTCATTCAGGAACGAAACACCGTCATGTTGGTCAAAACAGTGCTATGGCTGTGTTTGGAATTATTTTTGTTGTCGAAATAGCACAAAAAAAGGAAATATGGTGTTTAAAACGTAAGTCTGTTAATTAACTTCTTGTTTATTGAACTGTTGTAAAAAGTCAATATCACGTTTGTAATCAAAAACGGCACTCTAAGTGTGAAATTTATTAACTATATGAAATGGTATAAATATATACATTTTCTGCCCCACGTCTAGATTTTGTGTTCATTTTAAATGTGTTTTAATAGACTAAATCATGCAGTGAAAGAACACATTCTAAATGCGCACTAGACCAGACTTCATCATGTAATGTACTGTATGCGTGCAGATTTCTGCACTCTGTAGGGGTGTTTTGAAAGGTTTTTGTAAAATACTCGATAATGCCAAATTGCACATTGTTAAAACAACAATTACGATATTATTGCAGACGATATATATCGCACACCCCTACCTGCAGGTGGTGGAGTCGGAGATGAGTGGCAGACTCGTGCAGTCCTGAGACTCCTGGCCTCTTTCTTTGCCATCCTTACAGCAGTTGTCCAGCGAGATGGGATCTGTGGTCTCTGGAAAGGAAAAAAACAGTAAAGACATTACGCACAACAAATCCAAACCAGACGATTCCCACACACAGACATGCAGATTAGAGGTTTGCACGGGCATTAAGTTAAAGCTCAAACTCGGCCTGTAAAGGAGATCCAGAGCCGAGCCAACTAGTCTGGTACGGTCACATTTTACGACCAAATCTGAAGCATTTCAGGTTGCCGGTTTGCTGACTGATTTCTCTGTTAAAGCCCCACATGCAGCATTAGATTTGCTGGGGCTTGTCCTGTCTGATGAATTCCTGCATTATCACAAATCTGCATTTTTACCAGCCACTCTTCAGCATCTGTCGCTTACCAGCTGATTTCTGGCACAGTCTAAGGTTTGTGGTTAGGCAGTGAGCGCTTGATTCGTCACTATGGACAGCAAATGGCGTGCGAGGAGGAACAATAAGAGAACAGGGTCCAAAACTGAACTTATGTCATGTTTCTGTTGTATTTGGTTTGGTTTCTCTGTGTTGCAGTTTGCCTGTGTTCCCTTGTTTGTTTCCATGGTTTTTGATTAATTAGCTCCACACCTGTTTCAGTTCTCCCTAATTACATTTCAAGTACTTAAGTCCTGTGTTCTCCCCTGGTCCTTGGTCTGCTATTGTTTGTGTCTATGTGTTGTGCTACCCCTTGCTCCTGGATTCCTTCTGTTTCAGTTTTTTTTATTATTTCTGCTTCGTGCACTTTTACTAGCACAATACCGTTACAGAATAGCAGACCCTCAAAGTGAGTAATTTATAGCGCCATTTTTCTTTCTGTTTGGGTTTGTGTTTTTTTCTCCTCCTCCCAGAATGGATATCCCAGCTGTTCAACTCCTATGCCTGGAGCAACAGGAACGTTCGCTGGAGGACCATACCAGGGACTTTTTAGTTCTGGCATGCCTTACGCACTTCCCTGACCACTCGCTCTGCGTATTCTATTACACCAGCATGAGCGAGCAGTGTAAGGCATGCCTGCCAGTGAACGGTCCCGAGGAGGATTTCGCCGCTTTTGTGGAGTGGGTGCTAGAGAGAAATGGACTGTATTTCTCCATCTGCCCTGCCGAGAAGGACATCTCCAGCCCCGCTCACGAACCAGAGACCAGACAGCCATCATCCCGCTGCACAGCACTATTGCCAGAGCCCACTGCAGATGGAGAGCCTGAGCCTGCCGTGACACGTGAGCCAGCGAGCATACCCGCGACTGAGCCTATCATCACCCCGCAGCCTAAGCCTCAAGAATATTCTGACCAAGTGCGTGAGCTGGCAGCACCGTCCGTTCCTGAGGGAGTTTTGGTGGCGATCGAGGGCTTGGAGGGAAGCCCCACCCACACTACTGCCGCTGAGGGTGAGATGCAATTGACCACTGGACTATATATTGAGGAACTAATGGACATCTTTGATATTGATTTGATTGACTGGGTTGAGGAGGTGATTCCCAGTGGTTCTGTTTCTCATGAATCTCCGCTGGTTCCGTCCAGCCCTCCTGTGTTTCTTGAGCTCCCTGTGACTCTCGTGTTCCCTCCCAGCCTCCCTATATATATATATATATGTGTGTGTGTGTGTGTGTGTGTGTGTGTGTGTGTGTGTGTGTATACCAAGTCAGATAATTTGATCTTAGCTTATTTTTTCCAATAAAACATTGTAAAATATTGTAATAATTATGATATCCTCATGAGAACCAGAAATAAAAAACTTTGTGAATTTAGTATTTTTTTCATGTCACTACGTTGTTTAGAGCATAAGAAAAAAATGATAAAATAAGTGTGTGTGTGTGTGTGTGTGTGTGTGTATGTGTGTGTGTATACCAAGTCAGATTATTTGATCTTAGTTTAAGATAATTATAATCATAATAATATATTTTTTCCAATAAAACATTGTAAAATATTGTAATAATTATTACAGAGGCAAAAACTCCATAGCTGGGTCTCAGGAGGATATATCAAAAATTAATATAATGAATTAATTATATAAATTAATGTGAATACAAGCTCAAATTATTTGATCTTGGAAGAATTAAATGAGAAATGTTCATATTGAGATCTCTGACTTCTGATTGGAGAATTTGGTATCCTGGCAAATCTGAGCCATGTGAGATGTTCAAAGTTTAAGAGTTTCTTTGTAAGGAAATGGGCGTTAATTAGGTCTGAACTGTTTGGATCAGATGGTGGCATGACCTTTGTCTAATTAGGGATGGACGGCACATGGAAAACCCCCTTAAAAATGTTACTAGCCCAAACCCTGCTGCTAAAAATAAAGACTCTTCCTGGACGCTCGGTGGGAAAGCAAATCCTGCCTGTGGCCTTTTGGGGTTTTTTTCCCTTTCAAAGGATTTTGTACATAATTAAGGAGGATATACGATGATATACGTTATTTGCACACATTTCTGTTCAATTGCATTCTATTCTATTCTCCCACCTACCAAAGTCTGTCTTTCAGCCAATCAGGTAGAACTACTGGGCATCACATAATTAATATTCATGACCTGAGCAGATAAGCGTTATGATGTGCCCCGCCCACTTTTCTGATCTACGCCCTGATTGTCTCTTCCAGACCGGACTTAGAGCTTAGTCTGATGAGGGTCTGTGTGTTAATTTATTGAGTTATTTGTTTTTAATCATCGTTCTGAAGTAGCCATTGTTCTATTTAATTTCCTTGATATCGTTTGCAAAATCAATATCTGTCCTGTCTGGACTGTATCTGCCTTGTTTGTTTTCTCTCCACAAGCATTTTTCCACTCATGCTGAATAATGATTAGCGTCTGGCCGATGAAGTAATTTGTTGATGGGCAGCTAGTCAACTCCGTCAAACACGTCTGACTCTCTCCCAAAGATTAAAGGCCATAAAAACTACTCCAAAAACATTTCCAAACAACCATCAGCTGACGCAAGTGGACTCAGTTGGATCAAACAGATCATTAATTTCCCTGCGGTTTCCATCATCTGCCAAAACGCAAAATATTTTTGGCAGATGAGTCTTTTGGACTCTTCTCCTGCAGGTTTGCACAGTAATCGAAATGCCAAATGGCTTTTATAAGCAGCAATTTCTCCACATGAATACAAACATTTTTATTTATTCGAGGACAATGAACCAGAGTTAAATAAAATAAAGTTAAATACAAAATTAAATATATTTTATATATATATATAAAGTTAAATTAAAAATTAAATTAAATAAAATGTAAAAATAATAAAATTGACTAAATAAAAAATTAAATACATTTTTTTAAGAAAATAAAAAAATGAATTTAATTAAAAGTTACAAATAATTTTAGATTACAAAATGTATATCTATAAAGTTAAATTAAAAATAAAATTAAATAAAATGTAAAAATAATAAAATTGACTAAATAAAAAATTAAATAAATTTTTTAAAGAAAATAAATAATTTAATTAAAAGTTACAAATAATTTTAGATTACAAAATGTATATCAAATAAAATAAAACAGTTATCCAGAATAATTTGCAGGTGGTTTATTATAGCTGTGCTGTACAGTAGATAATGAAAATAGTTGTTTCTGTAATAGAAACTTTTTAAAGCCCAATAAAACTGAGATAAAATGCTCTTAAAAGTGAATTAAGAACAGCATTAATGCACGAGGCCAGCTCGACCTTCCCATCTATGAAAACACCACCCACATGATGCTGTTCAAGAAAACTGGTCCAGTTCTGTTGCCACTATTTAAACACAGTTTGTTGTTCTGAATTATGACCTCCGCCCACAAACCACATTTGTGCGGTGACGTTTGAATGCAAGAACGTGTGAGGAATGAATCTCTTGAGAACTGAGTAAATGTTCAGATACAGACACTATACTAGTCCTGGTATAGTTAGGATAACTAGTCAACCCCGGCTGGTGAATGCAACTTCACTATCTGGCAGCAAAGAGCATCTTGTGTGCTGTGCTGTGGACTGCATCCCGCATAGCAAACCCTCATTGGCTACTGCAAACCAGGCCACGCCTCCTTATCTAAATATTCACACCACCTCTTCTACCACACAGTATCTGTGACTCCGAGTAAAACTCCTCCGCAGGGGTAAATGATAGTTTTGTGAGAACAAGCCTTTCATTAAGAGATCAGCAAGAGACTCATTTAAAGTTTTAGTATACAAAGACGTGACGTAAAAAATACACACAATTATTTGTTTATTTAAATAAATATTTAAATATATAAATGTGTGTGTAAATATATAAATGCATTTAAATATATGTACATATTTGATATGTATTTATATTTAAATGTATATCATATGTATTTAAATTAGTTTTGACATCAATACATCTTTGTGTGTATATGTATATTATATATGTATTATTATTAAATTTTTAATACATTATAGTAAATAGTAATAGATTATATACTATATACAATATAGTATATAATAAATTATATTTTAATGTAATAATATAGCTTATAATATATACTAATCACTACACTACTAATACAACCAACTATATACAAGTATATACAACACATATACTATACTAACTAGCTATACTATACTATGTATATGCATATACTATACTATACTAACTAACTATATACTAACTATACTATACTATGCATATACAACTATACTATGTATATGCATATACTATACTATACTAACTATATACTAACTATACTATACTATGTATATACAACTATACTATGTATATGCATATACTATACTATACTAACTATATACTAACTATACTATGCATATACAACTATACTATGTATATGCATATACTATACTATACTAACTAACTAGTATATACAACTATACTATGTATATGCATATACTATACTATACTATACTAACTAATTATATACTAACTATACTATACTATGTATACTATGGTATACTATACTACATTTTACCATACCATACCCTCCATTGTAAGTTTAGCAAAATACTTTATTTGTAATAAATATATTATATTTCACTGAATCATACATTTATACCATGTAATACTTATTCAATGCCTGATATTTTTTGTAATGTACCAAGTGACTTTCTGTAATATTTTATATTACACTATAAATATATAAATGCATTTAAATATATGTACATATTTGATATGTATTTATATTTAAATGTATATCATATGTATTTAAATTAGTTTTGACATCAATACATCTTTGTGTGTATATGTATATTATATATGTATTATTATTAAATTTTTAATACATTATAGTAAATAGTAATAGATTATATACTATATACAATATAGTATATAATAAATTATATTTTAATGTAATAATATAGCTTATAATATATACTAATCACTACACTATTCTGTTTTTATCTTATTTTGCTTTCAAGACACCTTTAAACGCTTGTATACGACAACAGTCTGAGGAAATACATGAAAAGCACATGGAGACAGACGGACATGAGGCGAGGGTAATGTCAGATTTACATGTTATTATGTCATAAAAACTCCGTGTTTCATTCACAGTCCGCTTTTCTGCAAACTCTGCATGAGTGTATTGTAATAGCAGCAGTGATGTTTGAGGTAAACTCACCTTGGCCCCGCAGAAACCCGCACAAACACAACAGCACGAGCACAGAGAGATCCATTTATCCAAGCGCGACGAGAGAGACTTTTAAAGTCTTTGAGAGGAGACACAGAGAGAGAGAGAGTCGCGTTGAGGCTGATTGTGGGGCCGGTTGCACCAGCTGGACGTACACCCGCTTGTAAGACTAGGCTGGACGTAAATGGTGCTTTAAGTCGTGCGTAGAATTTATACTCGTTGCACCATCTCGGCGTAGTGCTGCGTCTGACTCTAAATCTTACGCCTAGTCAGAGGTAGGTGTAAAGTGAAAAGTCATGATTTGCTCGGACATTATTCGTTTTTAGGATTCATGTCTGTGACTTAAACCGCATAAACACATTTCATTACACCAAATACACCAAATAATGTTCTTTTTAGCAGCATCATATGACCCCTTTAAGCAAAAAATCCTTTTATTTACAGGATACATTGATATTGTGAAGCTTCCTGTTGTTTAAAAGAGACTCTTGGTTAATTTATTATGTATATTTAGTGCCGTGGATGGTATAAATATATTTAATATGGTATTTTTTTGTAATGTACCAATATTATGTAATATTTTACATTACACTATAACACATATCTACTTAAACCGCATAAACACATTTCATTACACCAAATACACCAAATAATGTTCTTTTTAGCAGCATCATATGACCCCTTTAAGCAAAAAATCCTTTTATTTACAGGATACATTGATATTGTGAAGCTTCCTGTTGTTTAAAAGAGACTCTTGGTTAATTTATTATGTATATTTAGTGCCGTGGATGGTATAAATATATTTATATATTTAATATGGTATTTTTTTGTAATGTACCAATATTATGTAATATTTTACATTACACTATAACACATATCTGCTGCATGTAAACATTGTACAAAGTTTAAAGACAAAAATAATTATATATATATGGCTTTTATATGCAATTCTGATATATAAAAGCTGTCCAAAACAAGTGCTCTTTTTAATAATTCATGATTTAATATCTGTTAATATGATTTGCATGTTACAGATAGTTGATTAGGTTTTCAGATATGTCACACTACACTTTTTTTTTTTGGATGAAGGTTGGTGTGATTAATGAGAGTGATTTAAGTTTAATTACATTTCTGTCATAACATCTTAAGAGGGTTTGAATTATGATTGTTGAGGGTTCGCTTTCCCTCACCGTACATCTGGAGAGGATCAATATCATACAATCTGCAGACATATGAAATATTTCTACAAACTCTTGGTTAGAAATCATACTCTCTGAAATCTCAAGAATGAAATTCATCCACGCTGCCAATGTTTTGGACCATTCATTCTCTCATAGAGGCCGTTGAGCAATAGATCAGGCTGAAAAAAACTCTGACTGATTGAGTTGATTTGCTCTTTCCAGACGCCTCCGCGGTAAACCTCTGGTTTCATCTCACCAAATGGCCCAACAAAGATTCACAGACGCGGGGAGAAGCATTTTAGACGTTGAGAAACCGTTTATGAGGCATGAAGACTATTTCAACTTGGGCTCCGGAAGTAAAAATCCCATTTATTTTTCCCAGAGAGTAATTAATTAAGTTGGCTTGAGAAAGCCAACTTACTGATCTACTATTTAAACGTATTATTATTCTTCTGAGCCAAAATTTAAACGCTATCTCCTCATAGAGCTTTCAAGCTACAACCACCAAACTCTGGTCAGACCTTCAGACTGGTCTGACACGGTGTGCTATATCTTTTCTAACTGATCCGACTTATGGTTTTCGTAAACCGGACTATCAAACCCACCTAAAATCTCATAGACTTTCATTGACTTTTATACAATGAGACTTATATTGTTTTTAAGCTGTCTACTGCCATAGCAACCCTTAAAAACTTCCTACTGAAAAGAAAACAGCTCAAACAAGCTGATTGGCTGCTTTGGCAGGTCTCCCAGGCTGGTTTTAAAGTGGTTTTGGCAACTTTTTAGCTGGTCAGGCTGGTCTTAGCTGGTCAAGCTGTGAGATCTGCTAAAAGACCAACCAAGCTTAACCTAGATATTTTCAACTTAAACCAGCTAAGACTAGGCAACCAGCCTAAGCTGGTTTTAGCTGGGTTTTTACTGAATCAACTGGGTGTAGCTGGTTTTAAGCTGGTTTTTAGCTGTTTTTTTAACTGAATCAACTGGTTTTAGCTGGTTTTAACTGTATTAGCATAGAAACATGCAAACAGCATACTAGTAACTTGCTAATCATGCTAACAACATGCAAGTAACATGCTAATCATGATAGAAACAAGCTAGCAAACATGCTAGTAACTAGCTAATCATGCTAGAAACATGCTAGTAAAACGCTAATCATGCTTGCAACATGCTAGTAGCTTACTAATCATGCTAGAAACATGCTAATCATGCTATCAACATGCTAGTGACTTGCTAATCATGCTAGAATCATGATAGTATAATCCCTCTCTCCCGGGTCCTCACCGCCACACCTCCACACGCTCCGAGTGGGTCTCGAACACGGGTCTCCGGCATGGGAGGCGGACGCACTAACAAGGAGGCTAAAGACTGCAGCCTCTAGCATCAGTCGCTAGTGCGTCTCTTGAGATCAGGGGAGTGAGGTTTACCTGCACAGCACCTACTCGCTGGCCTCCGTTACACTAGCAACATGCTGTTAACATGCTAATCATGCTAGTAACTTCCTAATCATGCTAGAATCAGGCTAGCAACATGCTATGAACATGCTAATCTTGCTAGAATCATGTTAACAACATGCTAATCATGCTAGAATCATGTTAACAACATGATAGTAACTTGCTAATAATGCTAAAACATGCTAGTAACATGCTAATCATGCTAGAAAAATGTTAGTAACTTTGCTACTCATTATAACACCATGCTAGTAACATGCTAATAATGCTAACAACATGTTAGCAACATGCTATTAACTCGCTAATCATGTTAACAACATGCTAGTAACTTGTTAATCATGCTAGAATCATGTTAACAACATGCTAGTAACTTGTTAAACATGTTAGAAACATGCTAGCATTATGCTAGTAACATGCTAATCATGTTAAAATCATGCTAGTTACATGTTAATCATGCTAGAATCATGCTACTAACTTGGTAATCATGCTAACAAAATGTTAACACCATGCTAGTAACAAATGCTAATCATGCTAGAATCATGCTAGCAAACATGTTAGTAACTCGCTAATTATGCTAACAACATGCTAGTAACACGCTAATCATGCTAGAAACATGCTAGTAACTTGCTAATCATGCTAACAACATGTTAACCATGATAGAAACATGCTAGTAACATGCTAATCATGCTAGCAACATGCTAGTAACATGTTAATCATGCTAAAAACATGTTAGCAACATGATAGTCATGCTAGAAACAGCCTAGTAACCACCCTAGCCATATGTTTTATATCTATTTTTCTGATAGACTTTATTGCCTTGAAAACATTCAAACTTTACACTTTTAAACTATTTTAACTTTCAAACTACTTCAAACGGAAAACTTTCAGTCTGCAAGCTTTTAAAACTACTTCAAACTTTCTGCCTAGGCTTCTTCGAGCCAACTTAAAGTTTGTCTACAAACTTTACTCATCTAGTTTTATATTTTCTGTTGTATAATTGTATAATTCCTGGTGAATATCTACACTACCAATAATTCTGAAGGGAAATGATGCAAAACAAAGTAGCTGCCTCATAAATTACGCTGAATATGCTCAATTATGATAATAATTCTGAGGAAAAAAGTCATAATTGCGAGATATAAACTCACAATTGTGTTTTTATTTTCTCAAAATTGCAAATGTATATGTCACAATTTGGAATTTAACACAGTTGCGTGTTATAAAGTAGGAATTGTGAGAGATAAACTTACAATTGTACAAATATAAAAAAATGTTTTCGCAAATAGTCGCAACAGCGAGTTTATGTCTGAGTTTAGTGTGATAATATTGAGAACTATTTTTAGAACTATATCGTTATTGTTATCTTTATAGTTATCATGCTTGGTGTGAACGGGCCTATTAAAGAATAGCAGAGTCCACACCACAGCTATAACGATAAAGGCCCAGAGAAACGATATCGTTGGAATCACTTTCAGAACGATTTTTTCCAGCCGATGAACGATACAAACATTGACAGCCAATCAGAATCCATCCTGCTGTAACAAGCTCGAGAATTTAAAGCGGCAGACGAGCGTGCGCATAGAATAAACAGACGATATCGTCCATTGGTGTGGACGCTAATATCGTTATCTTTATAGTTATCGTTATTGGGAAGTCAGAATTGTCGCAATTACCTTGTTTTATTTTTTACTGAGTGATGGAAACGGGCTTCCATAGGTTGATTTGACTCATGGTTCCAAAAAAAAAACAAATGCCATCAATATAACGGAAAAAAAAAACCTTCAGAAAGCAATGCTACTGAAAAAGTACTATAAAATTTATAGTACTGAAATCTGATTTGGATGAGCTGCGCGCAATAAGTAGGCTATAGTACCTTTGTGAAGCCATCCTCATCATCCTTCTATGGCATATGCATTATACGTTTGGATGCACATGTTACTCTTTTTTTTTTTGTCTCTCCCTCACACAAATCTAATTTCCTGAAATTAGCAATCATGAGTGAAATAATTGCCAGACTATATAATAAACAGTGCTCTGCCAGGCCGGAGTCTGGCGTTTCAATCAGTCACTCCCCCTGGGCAGAGCGGCCAATAATCAAAGCCACATGCTCGCAGCTGGAGAAACACACACTCACACAGTGGATTGAGTTGCGCATCTGAGGCTTTAGACAAATGCAAACAGATATATCATGCTCTGGGTGGTTCAAATTGTAGAAGTTTCAATAATATTAAGTAGATTCCTAAATATTCTGGTTTTGCATGTGTAAAACTCACATGCATGATGTTGTGGGTGGTTGCTGAAATGATCTTTATTTATTTACACATTTAGCAGACATTTTAATCCAAAATGATTTGCATTCTAGGTATAAATTGATAATCATTTGTGATTCCTTGGAAAAGAACCAATAATATTGCATTATGTTCTACCTGGGTGCTATAGGTGGTTGCTAGGGAGTTTTCGGTGGTTGCTAAGCTCGTGCATCCTCATGTATTTGTGATCCTTCTGGTCTAGATACTGTATTGCTCGGTTCTTTCCTTTAGTGTGTGTCTATGGAATTTGTTTTCATCTGTTTTGTTGTCCGTCAGTTGAAATGGAACTATGGAAGCCAGTTTCTGCCATGGAATAAAAAATTTAAAAAGGTAATTGCAACTTTTTATTTCACAATTCTAAACTTTTTTATATTGCACAATTCTGACCTTCTTTGATATGAAATATGAAATTCTGAGAAAAAAATTCAGAATTGCGAGATATAAACTCGCAAAAATCGCAATTCCGGTTTTTTTCAGAGAATTCTAAGTTTACTTCTCGCAATTATTTTGTTTTGTTTTCTTTCCACCATGGAATAAAAAATTTAAAAAGGTAATTGCAACATTTATTTCACAACTCTGACCTTTTTATCTCACAATTCTGACTTCTTTATAAAAATACTTTTATATAAACTCAGAAGTATGACTTTCTCACAATTCCGTTTTTCTTCTCAGAATTCTGAGTTTACGTCTCGTAATACATGTTTCAATCAGTCACTCCCCCTGGGCAGAGCGGCCAATAATCAAAGCCACATGCTCGCAGCTGGAGAAACACACACTCACACAGTGGATTGAGTTGCGCATCTGAGGCTTTAGACAAATGCAAACAGATATATCATGCTCTGGGTGGTTCAAATTGTAGAAGTTTCAATAATATTAAGTAGATGCCTAAATATTCTGGTTTTGCATGTGTAAAACTCACATGCATGATGTTGTGGGTGGTTGCTGAAATGATCTTTATTTATTTACACATTTAGCAGACATTTTAATCCAAAATGATTTGCATTCTAGGTATAAATTGATAATCATTTGTGATTCCTTGGAAAAGAACCAATAATATTGCATTATGTTCTACCTGGGTGCTATAGGTGGTTGCTAGGGAGTTTTCGGTGGTTGCTAAGCTCGTGCATCCTCATGTATTTGTGATCCTTCTGGTCTAGATACTGTATTGCTCGGTTCTTTCCTTTAGTGTGTGTCTATGGAATTTGTTTTCATCTGTTTTGTTGTCCGTCAGTTGAAATGGAACTATGGAAGTCAGTTTCTGCCATGGAATAAAAAATTTAAAAAGGTAATTGCAACTTTTTATTTCACAATTCTAAACTTTTTTATATCGCACAATTCTGACCTTCTTTGATATGAAATATGAAATTCTGAGAAAAAAATTCAGAATTGCGAGATATAAACTCGCAAAAATCGCAATTCCGGTTTTTTTCAGAGAATTCTAAGTTTACTTCTCGCAATTATTTTGTTTTGTTTTCTTTCCACCATGGAATAAAAAATTTAAAAAGGTAATTGCAACATTTATTTCACAACTCTGACCTTTTTATCTCACAATTCTGACTTCTTTATAAAAATACTTTTATATAAACTCAGAAGTATGACTTTCTCACAATTCCGTTTTTCTTCTCAGAATTCTGAGTTTACGTCTCGTAATACATTTTTTTAGTTTCTACCATGGAAAAAAATTTAAAAAGGTAATTGCGCCTTTTTATCTTTCAATTCTAGGTTTTCTTCTCAGAATTGTGAGAATTTCTTGCAATTCTGTTCTTATACAGTATCTCGAAATTCTGCATTTATATCTCGCAATTCTCAGAACTGTGAGAAAAAAGTCCAAATTGTGAGATAAAAAGTCACAATTACTTTTTATTATCTCAAAATTCAAAAAAGTCTAAACTGTCTGAAAAATTCCCAGTTGCCTTTTTATTTGATCTCAAAATTAAAAAAGTCAAAATTGTGAGATAAAAAGTCGCTAAAAATGTTTATTGAGCAGCAAATCATATTGTTATGATTTCTGAAGGATCATGTGACACTGAAGACTGGAGTAATGATGCTGAAAAATTCAGCTTTGATCACAGAAATAAATGATATTTTACAATATATTACAATAGAAAACTGTTATTTTAAGTTGGAATAATATTTCACAGTTTTTACTGTATTTTTGATCAAATAAATGCAGCTTTGGTGAGCACAAGAGACTTCTTTCAAAAACATTAAAGCCCCAAACTTTTAAACAGTATAGTGTAAGTTTGGTTAATGTATTATTGGAATGTTTAAATATGAGGAACCTTCATGTCTTTATTGAATATTTGATTTCAGATCGCAGGCTAATGTATTACAATATGTGACCCTGGACCACAAAACCAGTCTTATGTTGCACAGGTATATTAGTAGCAATAGCCAAAAATACATTGAATGGGTCAAAATAATTTCTTTTATGCCAAAGATCATTAGGATATTAAGTAAAGATCATGTTCCATGAAGATATTTTGTAAATGTCCTACCGTAAATATATCAAAACTTCAGTTTTGATTAGTAATATGCATTGCTAAGGACTTTATTTGGACAACTTTAAAGACGATTTTCTCAATATTTAGATTTTTTTGACACTTAATAGACACTTAAGGCTGGTTTTGTGGTCCAGGGTCACATATGTGTATGAATTTGAGTCTGTGTGATTGTATGAATAAACATGACCTTATAAGGGCCCCTAAAGACCTGATAATGGATACCAGATTCCAGGTCTGTTTAGCACAAACTCTACAGGCTAAGGACTTTATATTTATGTGTGCGGCACAGACGCGGCAGCTCTCAGCGCTCTGCTATCTTTATTTCTCTCTCTCTCTCCCTCTCTTAAGGGTTTAACGAGGACCAGCGCAGAGTCAAACTGTGGCTTTCAGAAGGAAATTAGCACGGCAGAGGTCATCTTTAAATGACGGTAATCTCGCAGGGGGCTCCAGGCTCTTTTGAACTCAGAATGGGTCCGTCCTGCCTTATCTATGTCACACAGCGGTGGGTCGCAATCAATGGCAGACCCCCTCAGACCGCTTTCAAAGGGCCCGAGGAGCCCGAGGAGCCAGAGTCGAGTCAGTGTTCACTTGTAACAGAGATTATTTTGTCACGCTGATGAAAGGTAACAACTCTGTTTTTCGTAATTACTGTAACAGCTAGAATAGTGGTCAACGTTTTTTGTTTGATTTTATAAAAGGTCAATGAAGATACCATTACCTTGAATGAATGATGTCTGTTGGCTGATTTTCTGTACACTGTATGTGTATGTATGTATGTATGTATGTATGTATGTATGTATTTATTGTGTAGCAATAATAAAATAAATAAATTTTGTGTAACAAACACTAAAATAAAATAGTTTCTCATATATATATATATATGTATATATATATATATATATATATATATATATATATATATATATATATATATATATATGTGTGT
>NW_015505556.1:1217020-1267481 GCF_001515645.1 Sinocyclocheilus grahami
ATATATATATATATATATATATATATATATATATATATTTACAGTCATTTAAATCTAATGTGTGTGTATATTCTAGATATATATTTAATTTGCATCTATCTACACACACAGTTATTGCTTTTTTAAAATATAATTTCAATTATAATTTAAAATTAAATTGTAAAATTGATTAATTGGAATGAATATATATTACACATTTAGTCAATAAATGAAAGTCTAAATAATTTCTTAGTAATATCATTTTATATTTCAATATAATAAATAAATAAATAAAAACAACATTTTATATTACACATTTATATTACACTGCAATGTGAATCTGAAGGACAGAAATGTGTTCTTTGGTGGAAACATTTGATTTTGGAAGTAGCTCTTCTTCACTTTTTTAGTTCAATTGCTCAATTTTAGTTAAATTGTTCATCTATAACTGATTTGTGATGACAAATTTCCCTTTAAACACCACAAACCATTTGAAGTAGATGCACTGAAGTGAAATCATTCACTTTTATGAGGACAATCTCTATTACAAGAGCATTTGATCCACTGTAAACGGCAACAAAGAGCTTTCAGCACGACTCAAGTGTATGTCCTTCTAGATCTGCCGTTTTATGTGTGTTTTGTAATCCATTACTCGCTGGTTTGTATTATTATACGCTTGCTCTACAGCTTTCTTAGTCTTGGCCTGCTGTTTGTTTGCAAGGAAACTTTGTTTTTATGAAGCTGCTTGAACTGCTGGTTACCTGATGACGATGAGATGATAAATGTGATCACTTATCTGAGACCACAACCACGCTCTAATCTGCTCCATTATTTCCATCTGGAGTTTCTCACTACCGACTGCTGGCCCAGGGCATTCTGGGTAATCCTCCAGAGATCCATTCAGCTCAGCGCTGAGGTTTTGTCTGGATGATCTGAAAGTAAGTGCTGCTCTTTGGTGCCCACTAGTGTGTTTTTTTCTCTGCTTAACTTCCTCTGCGCTGGATAAAACTATCTAACCAAGTCATCAAGCAAAGTCAGCTATAATCTATCTGTTCTGGCATCTGCTGACTGTGGTTTGCATTTGAGACAAAACTTGAACAACGAATCAATTCATACAGACAAAACAACACCATCAGCAAAATGTGAATATATTCTTTTATGACAATGTGGAATGCATTGTTTGCTCTACGAAATGATTGTATTTAATTCAAGTTTGCAGACTAAATTAGAATAGAACCAACAACAAATTAAATCATTTTTTGTGATGAACATATAATGTTTTTTTAAAGAAATTTAAATACATAAAAATTAAATAAAAGTACAAAATTAAATTAACGTTAATTTAGGATAATTGGGCCATTTTGGATTGGGATACTTTTATTATTATTATTTCTATTATATATTGTTTTTATTTTATTATTTCATAAAACTTGTAATCTGATATAAACGATGACAAACAAAGTAACAGATTAAATTAGTTGGTCTTCCTGCCAATGGTGTAAAAATGATTTTAAGTGTTACATTAATGAATTAATTAGTGCTGTCAAAATGATTCATTGTGATTAATCGCATCCAAAATAAAAGTTTGTGGTGTGTGTACTGTGTATATATAAATACAAACGCATGCATTTATGTATGTATGTATTTATTGTGTAGCAATAATAAAATAAATAAATTTTGTGTAACAAACACTAAAATAAAATAGTTTCTCATATATATATATATATGTATATATATATATATATATATATATATATGTATATATAAATACAAACGCATGCATATATATATATATATGATTTTATATTTAATATAGTTAATATTGTTAACTGATACTAAAACCCTTAAAAATAAATTTGCGTTGCTTAAAATAAAATAAACATTAACTGGAATAAAATAAAATGTGAAACACTTTTTATTTAATTTCAGCTTTTACTCATTTCAAATGTCTTATTTTCATTTAGTTTAAATTGAAATAAATAAAACTAAATAATCTAAAACTAATAAATAAAAATGAATAAATATATAGGCATATATTTATACAAATACATTTATAAAAAATAAAATCAATCAAACAAAACATACAAAATATTATTAAAACGTATTTAAATTAAAGTGAAAATATAAAAATAAAATCTCATTCAAAATATTAACAAAAACTATCATTGTATATTATTGTGATGCTAAAATAACTCTAATGAAGAAGCAGAGGCATATCGACATCTAAAATATATGCTGAAACAAGACATATCATTAGAACAAAACCAGTAAATAAACTAAAATAATAATAAATACAAAAAATTTTCTTTTGAAGCTTGTAATTTTCTTTAAAAAGTAGTCATATTCTGTTAATAGACTTATACAGGAATGAAAATCTAATAGTTAAATAAATGTTTAAAAAAAATAAACATTTTTTTCAATAAAATCAATCAAAATAAAACAAAAAGTGACTGAAATGAACATAACTAAATGATTGAAAAATGAACTTCAAATCTCACTGGGGCCTTCAAGTAGATATTTTATGTCAAGGGTTTGACTGAGAAAACATTTAGGGATCCTTGGATGAATAAAATTGAGCAACTCAAGTGATTGAAACACTTAATTTGTTCAGGATGGGATGTATTTGATGTTTATAGATCTCAAATCTTATTTGCACTTGTAAACGATTAAAAATTGGCACGTTTAGACGACGCGACTGCAAAAGAAACGCTTCACTTTCATAAACTCTGCTTGTTTGTCCTTTTGCTTGATATTATAAATCACCGCCCTCTTTGCTGACAGTCTGTCTAACGTCTCCATTTGTGTTTCCCTGAAGAAACAAATACTGCAGGCTTGAAGTAAATTATGCCAGAGTGATCATTTTCCTTTGAAATATGCCTTTAATATGATCAAAATAAAACAAAAAGTGACTGAAATGAACATAACTAAATGATTGAAAAATGAACTTCAAATCTCACTGGGGCCTTCAAGTAGATATTTTATGTCAAGGGTTTGACTGAGAAAACATTTAGGGATCCTTGGATGAATAAATATCTTAAAATTGAGCAACTCAAGTGATTGAAACACTTAATTTGTTCAGGATGGGATGTATTTGATGTTTATAGATCTCAAATCTTATTTGCACTTGTAAACGATTAAAAATTGGCACGTTTAGACGACGCGACTGCAAAAGAAACGCTTCACTTTCATAAACTCTGCTCGTTTGTCCTTTTGCTTGATATTATAAATCACCGCCCTCTTTGCTGACAGTCTGTCTAACGTCTCCATTTGTGTTTCCCTGAAGAAACAAATACTGCAGGCTTGAAGTAAATTATGCCAGAGTGATCATTTTCCTTTGAAATATGCCTTTAATATGCATGGTTGGCAGGGAAAATGCACAAACGTTTTGTCAATGGTCTAATCAGAGTTGGATCACTTAAATGCAACACTTTGATCCTCCGGATCCAAACGTCTCATCATGCATTTGTTGTTTTTAAATGTCATACACAGATTAAAGCATGCTTGAATGATTCTGTGCTCCACAGCTTGTTTGAATCTAGATGACGCCACTCGGGCCTCGAACTCGTAAAATCTAAACAGCAGAGACCAAAAAAAGCAAAGCCATCACAGTCCAGACAAAAATCCCTAGTGTGCTTGTGCAACGGCGAGAAGAGCCTAGACTAAACAATTTAATACGGCAGACGTCAACAGAGACTCGACTCGCTCCGAAACACGTGAGCAGCTGCTTGGATTTACAGCGCTGGGATTTCTGTGTTTTCTTAGCATCAGATGTACGAGTCTAACAGATCCTGACACTGCTATTTGGGATGAATCCGCTGGGTTATAAAACGTCTCCTCGGGCTCAGCTGTGGTGGGACGGTGCGAGAGGGGTCGTAAACTTGCGCCCCTTGCTGGGTCCCGGTGGGGACGATCCCTGTGATGTCACCCCCCTCCGAGAGGCCTGAGGTGGGCTCAGTATCCAACCGTCGGGAGACAAATGAAATAGTGTATAATGATAACAATGTAGAGCAGTCAATGTAAATAATGTAAACTGTAAATGTAATAATAAAATATTTAGTTCTGTAAAAATTATTCACTTAAAACAGAAACGTTTTATTTGTTTATTTAAAAATGTACTATATTTAAAATGGCTTATTTAAAATACAAATGCATTTAAATACTTGTATATATATAAAAAATGTATTTATTAGTGGTCGACCGATAATGTTTTTTTTTGACAGCCGATATCTTTGAGAGCCGGGTGGCCGATATATATTAGCCGAAGTATTTATTTTTATTATAATTTATAATAATAATTTTGATTTATTTTAATGAATGTTTGAGAAATTTGAAATAATTCGAAAATTAATTCTATTAAAAATAAGTGTGTAAAATAAACATACTTATACTTTAGATGAAAGCCTCCTGATTCTGTAATCCTATAACAGTATTTTTTCACAAATAAAGAAATATTTAAAAATATATAAATAAAAAGAAAGTAAACACTGTAACAAACAGGGCACTCTGGGAAGTTTGTGTGCATTGGGATTAATATTTTTTCAACTAAAGCCAAGGTAACACTCATTTTATATACAGCGCGCAGTAAAAATGGGCAAATGCATAAAGCGCCGCATAGTTTGAAATCACGAGTTTAAAGTTTAAGCTGAAGCTGAACTCTCCTCCTGTCCGCATTCAATTCGCACGGACCGACCGTCACGCAGAAAGCACGCGATCATGCAGGATACAAATGCACACTTCACAAGAATCACAACTAGATTCCACTAAGTCTGCAAGGTTTGTGGAATTAAATATTTAGTAGACATTTGTTTGAATGATATAAATGCATATTTGCTGAATACTGACGGTAAAAGAGAAAGTATTACAATGTTTGCCTTTATATTACTAATAATATAAAAGCAATTGTTATAATACTTTTTGTATACATTTGAATTCATTTGTTCAAAAGTCTCGAACATATCGGCCAAACAGAAAAATTATAGACGTTGGCGATATATCGGTCGACCACTAGTATTTATGTATTGAGGCCTGATGTGGGGTCGGCTGTCATCTAACCATCAGAAGAAAAAAACTAAACAAAAAAAAACAGAAAAATGTAGATCTGTCAATGTGTAAAAAAAAAAAAATTATCTATGAAAAATATTTGATTTAAAATAGAAATGTTTAAAATGTATTATATAACTATATATCACTATATCTGTACTATATATTTAAATGTACTATATTTAAAATGATTTATTTATTTAAAATGTGTTATTTATTTATTTATTTAAATGTGTAAAATATTTATTTAAAAATGATTTACATATTTACTTATTTAAAATAAGTAAGGTGAGTCATATCACCTCTTGTTTTATTTATTACAATTATTTATTTAACAAAATAATTAAGTATTAATTAAATTAATTAAAAATACATAAATTAAATTTAATAAAATAAATCAAATGCAAAAATCAAATTAGCAACGCTAGTGATTGAAACACTTCATTGTTTTTAATCGTGGGATGTATTTGGTGTTTTTAGATGTAATACACATTACTCTCAAATCTACATCCGTTTGTCCTTCCACTGCAGCTCTCAAATAAAAAAAAATCTATATATTTATTTTAAATAATAAAATAATTTGTAACTAATTTATTTCAACTGTTGTTTATTTAAACAAAATAAATATGCATTCATTTAAAAAATGAAGTTGTATATGTATTTGTGTGTGTATTTATTATTAAAATTTGAAAAATATTTATTTATTTGTTAAAAACAGTTATTCATGCATTCACAATACATATATTTATTTATTTATTTTAAAATCTGTTTATTTTTTATTTTATTTATTTATTATATTTTAAAACATTTATTTATTAATTTGTTTGTTTAAGTAAGTTATTAAGTTATTTATTTAATTATTTATTTATTTAAAGTAAATCACCTGCTGCATCCTGAGCTTCCAGTTCAGACACCTTCTCGGATTATAAGGAAAATGGTTCTGCTTTGTAAGTGCCACGTTTTAAATGGTGTCTTTTCTGCTCCCTTGTGGTAGTACTGTACAGTGCTGCAAATGAATGACTGTCAAGAAGACCACATGCAAGCAGAAGGGCAAGAAGCATAAGATCTGCCAATCAGCCGGTAAGGAACTACGTAACAACCACTACGAACACCCTAGCAACCGCAGAACACACTTAAAAACTCTGTAGAACACCTTAGGAACCACAATGTAAACGAGTCTCTCTTTTTTTAAGAAAAAAGTCACTAGGTTGGAATGACGTGGAGTTTCTCCATACGGTGTCTGAGTCCTAAATGAGTTATAATTCTATTCAGCGTCACTCTTGATCTGTGGATTTGAACAAACCCTATGTTAAATATTAAGTTGGGTATTAGCCCACATAGCTCTCCCATAAATGATAAGGAGGAACAGATCTGTCACCAAATCAGCCATGAGTTTTCCACTGCGCTGGGAAGACTGATAATGGTATTATTGAGATTGATCGTAGTGTTATGGTGCATTATCAGAGTTTTGAAGGTTTCAAGAAGTTTTAATAAAGTGTATCAAGGTGTAAAGGCAAATGTGAGTTTAGGTTTCTATTAGGAGTCACACAGTCAAAATATAAAGAACTTTTTGGAAACGGAAATATAATTCAAGGATGTGTTTAAAAAATAAATAAATAAATAAATCCCCCCAAAATTAGGATTATAAGGAATATAGGATTTTTTTTTTTTTTTGTTATCAATGTTTAGTGTGCGTAATCCATTATAAATTATTAATACAACATTTTGATTGTCATTTTGTTTGGTTATATATAACTGCAAATTTATTTACAATACATTTTTATATTTTACAATATATTATCAACGTCCATTATTTGTTTAGAGTCTTCAGAGGCATTAAGATGCATTAAAATGTCCTCAACATTAGGGGGCGTTAAATTGACATATGAGATGTACCGTGTCCTAGACTCCTGATGCTTCAGTCTGTGAAGCTGCTATTGACATGAACTACAGATTCTCTCTCTCTCTCTCTGTCTGTCTGTCTCTCTCTCTCTCTATATATATATATGTATGTATATCTGTGTATGTTTGTGTGTACATATAAAACAACTGAGTCTTAACATATAAATATTAATGAATTGTGACATACTAAAAACAACTTGTTTGATATGTCATCAAGGTGTTTTATGTAAATAAATTGTGATATAATCTAATTCATATAATTGCTTTTATTGTGAAATAAATTATATATTAGTTCATTGATGCTTTGGTACCATGGTACTTTGATATTTATCGTAGTTCTAAATGAATGCAATTTTCATCTACAATTGACCTATCGGTAAGCTCCGCCCCCCTTAGTTACTGATACTCGCCTGCCATTGGCTCCTCTGCGTTCGCGGGGAGGGGCTTACCGATAGGTCAATTGTCTGTACAAGGTATTTGCTTCAAATAATGGTATTACCATGTTACCATGACCAAATACTAATTAAAATGTTTTATTGGTCATTTCCTATCAGTGTTGGGGGTAGTAACACATTACAAGTAGCACAAATTACGTACTCAGATTACTTTTTTTCCGAGTAACTACACTGAACAAAATTATAAACGCAACACTTTTGTTTTTGCCCCCATTTTTCATGAGCTGAACTCAAAGAGTTAAAGACTTTTTCTATGTACACAAAAGGTCTATTTCTCTCAAATATTGTTCACAAATCTGTCTAAATCTGTGTTAGTGAGCACTTCTCCTTTGCCGAGATAATCCATCCACCTCACAGGTGTGGCATATCAAGATACTGATTAGACAGCATGATTATTGCACAGGTGTGCCTTACGCTGGCCACAATACAAGGCCATTCTTGACAGCTCTCATGTTGCCATGTTGAGAGAAATCGGGAGTAAGTGCAGAGGCATTGTGTGCGCTGTGTGAACATGATGTTACTGTAGTTCTAGAATAAATATGAACATGTATTTATTCATCTCACCTGCACAAAAACAGATTCAGAGTTCCTCAAAATGAATAAAAACAGTCAAATGCAAACTCAGAATTTTATAAAAACCTGCAATAGGCCTAATTAAATATGTTAAATAAGACAAATATAATTTATGTATTTAATTCCATTTTATTGAACAGTGTCTTTGCTGCTGACCTTCGATGATCCAGTTCAACCATACTAAGCAAAAATGACACATTTGTGTTTAGTTTTTGTTATTGCTGAATGGTGTTGAACTTTCTTCTCCTGCGTCATATTCTTCATGCAATTTGTTTGCGCTGCGCCCTCTACTGTACAGACGTGAATTTACATTTCCTTCAGCCTGAGGCGTATTCATTTCACTTTTGTTGTGAAAGGGCTTTTACATTTGTAAAAGAAGAACTTTTTTATATTAGAAACAGACAAGCAAGCCCTGCCTAGATTTAAAAAGTAACTCAAAACTAAACGCATTACTATCTAAGTAACGTAATTAGTTACTTTTTTAGGGTGCAACGCAATATTGTAATGCATTAGCTACTTTTAAAAGTAACTTTCCCCAACACTGTTTCCTATGGTAGGACAAATGTTCTGATTTTTTTTATATTAACTTTTTTTATGACTTGGACATAATTATTTATTAATTATTTTAACAAATTGTGTTTAATATTCAAATAAAATTCATATATTTTGATATTAAAATATTTGATAAATATATATACTCTCAAAACACACCTGTATGCTGATACTGAAAATACTCTATCGCAGCAGTTTTATGAATGTATTTATTTATTTTGATTTTGGAAATATAACCTGGATGTTTTATTTTTTTTTTCTCAGTGGTGTTGACCCGCACATGCTCGTTTCAGATTCAACAAATTTGCAGTTTGAAATTAGAAGCATCCTAATGATGGATTTTTTTTTTCACTTCTCCAGATGTTAACTGATGGATTGGAGTGGTGTGGATTATTGTGGTGTTTTTATCAGCTGTTTGGACTCTCATTCTGACGGCACCCATTCACTGCAGAGGATCTATTGCTGAGCAAGTGATGTAATGCTACATTTCTCCAAATCTGATGCAGAAACAAACTCATCCACATCTTGGATAGCCTGAGGCTGAGCACATTTTCAGCATACTGTATGTTCATTTTCGGGTGAATTATTCCTTTAATACATCTTCAAGTAGGTAGAAGTGACACAGTGAGTTTCCCATGAATTAGAAACACTCCCATCTCAGGCCGTTCTAGCGCTTTCTTTCTGTCCTGTTTTTCTTCTGCCAGAATCTTTTATGCAATCGGTCTCCTACTGTGTCTTTAGGAGCACAGCACAGCCGTTAACTGAGCACTGCATGCTCCAACTCATAATTAACAGCGTTCCTGTCACGGTTAAGACGAGGTGATGCTAAACGAGAGAGACGGAGCAGCTTCCTCCGTACGGACAGACCAGTGACCTGTGGAAGTGATGTGGAGAGATTTGGGGGAAAGGGGCAAGAAAAACATCTCTGAGTTCCTCTTTATTGATGCTAAACGTTTCAAAATCACAATGTGGAACAATAAGTTTGGACAAGATCTTGCCGTTTTCCCTTTTTCCCCATTTCTGAGAAAGGAATGTGCGTAATTAGATGCTCAGAGGGCAGTGAACACCCTCTAATGGTCTGTAAACATCCTTCATAACGTGCTCCAGAAGATGCCAGAGAGCCGTACAGCATATTTCAACACAATAACTTTGCCTGGAGACCTAAATTATACGAATAAGCTACCGTATGTACTCAGGCTGAGTTGCAGGGGGTTTCTGGGCAACTGTCTGACCCCTTAACTGGGCAAATCTGGAAAAAAAAAAGTGTGAAAACTGAGAAAAATGAGAATACAAAAATACTTACTAATAAAACATCCAGGTTAAATCTCAATCAAAAATCAAAGAAAAATTTAGATTTTATATTTGTTGCTTTGTAGCCTTATTTCTTTTATGCAAAATATATATACATTTTGTGGAAAAATCTAGTTATTTAAAATAAAACTAAGTTTTTTATTCTCTTTCTTACAATAGAATTTTAACTGTATACTGTAATCAATTGTATTATTATTGTTTCCACACTGCAGTAATGAAAATTAGATGGTTTTTGCATTATTACTTTTAGTATATTATTATTAGTGCAAAATGACTAGAACCATTAAATGAGTTAAATATTAGGAAAAATACTCAAAATATTTATATTAAAAAATCAAAACTGATTATCAGTCTTTCTCTCTACAGATTTTACCATGAATAAATTTTAATAGTCCTAACAATAATCCAAATTTAATTTATTAAATGTTATCACTTTTTTATTACACCGGTGTGTATCTGGAGCTGAAGAACTCCGTGTGCCTTCACTGACCGATCACCTAGCACAGTTTAGTGATGAAATGCTGCAAAGCTCTTATAAAAGGATCGTGCGCAGCTGTCTGCTTCTCTGACAGCAAGAAGATGAGCAAATGCTGAAGTCTCAGAGGTTTCTCATGAGAATAAGACTCCAGTAATCTCATGCGAGTTTCTCAACAACCTCAACATGCTCCACGGTCATTTTTTAGCCCTATTCTCTTGCCCAAATGTGCTCATTTGGGTCTATTTGTATCTCTCCTGAAGACTTTAAGAAGAAACATCTGAGATGAAATTGATACCTTAATGAAATATAATTGAGAACTGCATTAAATCCCAGTTATAAACGAGCGACAGTCTGAGGAGTAAAACTGTGCTCTGGGAGAGCGGTGTGTGCGGTTTATTCTCCTAAATGAGCATCACTGAGCTGCTGGGAAGAAAAACACTCTTCCCGGAGCATCAGTATGCAGAGAACGCCTGAAGACACAAAGAATGAGCAGGAGAAAGGAATGAATGAGCAACCATTTGAATTCACAGACAAACTGAGTTAAGGGGAAAAAAACATCCAAATTAAAATCAATAATAAAGCGATTTTTACTTTTTCTTAAGAAAACGTGCTGATTCAGTGCTCCAATGGTGTTTCTAATGCATTCAGAATGTTTTTAGTGTTCTCTGTGGTTGCTAGGCTGTTCTGGGTGGTTGCTAGGATATTCTGGGTGATTGCCAGGGTGTTGCTATGTGGTTACTGATGTATTCAGAATGTTTTCAGTATTTTTTTTTTGTGGTTGCTATGGTGTTCTGCGTGGTTACTGCGATTTAGGTCTCATGAGTGACTTTTAATGCACTATGTGGCTGCAAGAGTGTTCTATGTGGTTGCTAGGTCATTACAGGGTGGTTGCTAGGCTATAGGGTATACAAATCATTGCAAAGCAACTTTACAGAAAATTAAAATTTCTTCTTCTATGGCATCGCTTGAAGAACCTTTTGAAGCACCTTTATTTTTAAGAGTGTACCAGGGTGATTATGTTGTTGCTAGGTTGTTCTAAGTTGTTAGAACGTTGCTAAGTGGTTGCCAGGGTGTTGCTATGCGGTTACTAATGCATTCAGAATGTTTTTAGTGTTCTCTGTGGTTTCTAGGCTGTTCTGGGTGGTTGCTAGGATATTCTGGGTGATTGGCAGGGTGTTGCTATGCAGTTACTGATGTATTCAGAATGTTTAGTGTTCTTTGTGGTTGCTAGGGTATTTTGGGTGACTGCCAGAGTGTTGTTATGCGGTTACTAATGCATTCAGAATGTTGTTCGTGTTCTTCGTGGTTGCTAGGGTATTTTGGGTGATTGCCAGGGTGTTGCTATGTGGTTTCTAATGCATTCAGAATGTTTTTAGTGTTCTCTGTGGTTGCTAGGTTATTCTGGGTGGTTGTCAGGACAATGTTATGTGATCACTAATGCATTCAGAATGGTTTTAGTGTTCTCTGTGGTTGCTAGGCTGTTCTGGGTGGTTGCTAGGATATTCTGGGTGATTGCCAGGGTGTTGCTATGTGGTTACTGATGTATTCAGAATGTTTTCAGTATTTTTTTTTTGTGGTTGCTATGGTGTTTTGCGTGGTTACTGCGATTTAGGTCTCATGAGTGACTTTTAATGCACTATGTGGCTGCAAGAGTGTTCTATGTGGTTGCTAGGTCATTACAGGGTGGTTGCTAGGCTATAGGGTATACAAATCATTGCAAAGCAACTTTACAGAAAATTAAAATTTGTACATTACATTTAGTAGTAGCTTATCAGTGCTATCCAGTTGCCATGGTGTTCTGCAATGTAGTTGCTAAAGTCTTAAGGGTGCTTTTTAATTAATTGTTATGTGGCAGCAAGATTGTTCTAGGTGGTTGCTAGGGCGTTGCTGGGTGGTTGCTAGGGTGGTCTTATAGGGTTCTGCTAAGAAACTTGTTAAGGTATTATTTATCGTGCTTTTGAAGTGTTGCTATGCAGTTGCTATGGTGTTTTGGGTGGTTACCAATGTGTTGCTATGCAGTTGCTAAGGTGATTTTTAATGCACATCTATGTGGCTGTGAGATTGTTCTATGTGGTTGCTAGGGTGATAGGGTAAAGTATTTTTTACTTTAAGAGTATTTTTTGAGTGTTGCTATGCAGTTGTTGGTTTCTAAGGTATTGTGGGTGGTTGCCAGGGCATTGCTATGCAATTACTAATGTTTTCAGAATGTTTTTAGTGTTCTAGGTGGTTGCTAGGATTTTCCAGAGTTTCACTAAGAAACTTGTTTAAGGTATTACTAAGAGTGTTGCTATGGCGTTTTGGATGGTTGCCAGGGTGTTGCTATGTGGTGGATAAGGTGTTCTGAATGTTTGTTCACTGTTTGTTTTTGTCTTAGCAAAATACAACAAAAAATACTGATATCTGTCTGTAAAAATAAAACTGAGTGCACTTTTCAAATACAATTTAAAAAAATTATTCCAATAGAAATGTGACTCCTTTTGACCAGTATCCCATGATCCTCTCTGGAGATTCATTCTGAGCCCCGTTTATTAAGCTCCTGAGAGGCTGGTGTGATCAGGGTGGTCTTTTGAGACGGAGCCAGAATGTTTCCTTTCTCTGGTGCCCTTCAGTTGAGAGAAAAAAAAACGCTTCACAGGCTGAACGAGTGCTGGGTGACGGTGTTATGCAATCCGCCGGTGCCCCGCTGAAGCCTCACGCTCTCAGTGTTTTGTGAATGGGAGCAAGAGGGAGGTGCAGGGGGGAGGAGTTGGACTTGGACCATCCAGGGCTGACTGACGGATTCCACGAAACCAGAAAACCCCCACATTAAAGAGCAAAACCTGAGAATATACAGGAAACTTGACACTGCCGGCTGCCCTGCAACGTCCTAATGAAAGGTGAGTTTTCTCCTGCTATTTTATGCTCCTTCATGCATATTCAATGTAATGCATTCTTGTGTGTGCATGACTTTTTTTTAGGTAAATGCACCTCTATAAATACATGTTTGCGTAGCTTTATCACTTTGATTCTAAAGAAAACCAGTTTGTACTGTCACAAATATTATTTTCACCTTCAAGACAATTTGACTTCTTTCCCTTTCTAAATAATTTAATGACAGTGTGGATCTGACTGCAGCATTGCCATAATACTCTGACAGTTTTCTACATTTTAGAGTAAAAGTAAACTCTACCAAAGACTCCAAACTAACACAAATGATAGCATAGGAAAGAAGTAATGAGCAAAACACGTGACACAAATAAAAACTCTTTTATATTTGAGCTTCATGTTTGTCCAGATTCCAGCTTTGCTCATTCAACTCGTGCATTTAAATACTATTGAAGGACGAATATGTATGATGAGATTTGTCTACAATTATAATTAAAACCATTTGATCATAATGTTTTACGATCATGAGAAACAACTTTTGAAGACGACTAAAAAGAATAACCAGTTGCCTGCAAAGCAACTTCATTAGTTCTAAATGTGCAATTAATTATTTTTGCTTTGTATAAAAAATGTGGTCAGAATGAATGCAACCTCCACTCATGATGAATTGCAGTGCTTCATGCACATGTCACATGTGTGATATAGAGTGTGTAGATGTTTTCAGCTATGCGGTTCATTCCTCTGGGATTTTTCCACTAGCATGTTCAGATTCCCAAACACCATTGCAACGCCTTATTCTGCTTGTATGATTGAACAAGAAGCCACAAAGTCACAAAATAAACTCATTCATTTCAATTTGTCAATTGTTAATCAAAATCCTGACAGCTGCACCCATTAAATAAATCTTTGCGAATCAGTTCAATAGTTACGAATCCAAATAATGAGCTGCCAAGCTGTAGGTCCTAAGTGACAGACGAGTGTGACATATGCACGCTCCTGTGGAGTTTGGCCCCACATTGACTGTGCTGTAATATGTGGTTTTGGATTATTTGAGGATCTTTCTGCCTGGACGTTCCAGCTTTATGTCAGCAAGTTGAGAGGTTTACTGAGCAGGCAGAGATTCTGGCAAACAGCAACTTTTGGCAAGATGCCATTTTTATTTGTCCTGCAAGTATCTACCTGCATTGAGAGCTTTTCTATTTCTGTCATTTCTCATCCTTCAAATCGTAATTTGCTGTCACAGATGGCCCATGTTAGTGCTCTTTGAAAGCGAGTTTGCTCTTTCATATCTAATGAGAATTTGAGAAATGTTTGCGTTCATATTAAGACACTTTTGATTGCAGGCTTATCTTGTCAAATTTGAGCACAGTTTGAGACATTTTGGAGATCTCCTTGAAACTCTAGAGATGATATTAGGAGAAACATCTCATAAGACGTAGGAGACTTCAGCTGGTCAGTTTGCTTCTACTTGGTGTCTGAAAGAAACAGTATTTTCTCATGGTATATTTGTTTGAGACATTTTGAGACATTATTTTGGTATCTTTGAGAAAGCTGAGCACAGTTTGAGATATTTTAGATCTTTTTGAAGCTAGAGATGATATGTGTGAGATTAGGAGGGATTTTCCCTCAGGAGAAACATAATAATAAGCATAATAAGGAGATCTATGTGCAAATTCTTTTGGTATTTTTGAGAAATCTGAGAATTGTTTGAGACATTTTTGAGATCTCTTTTGAAACTCAGGAAATGATATGTGAGATTAACAGGGTTTCCTTTCTCGTGAGAAAAACATCTGAAAAACAGGAGATCTAAGGAGGTCAGTTTGCATCTCATTGGTGTCTAGGAGAAACCGCAGAGATATTGGAGACCGTTGTGGAATTCTTCTCTCCTTTGGAATCTCTGAGAAATCTGAGAACTGTTTGAGATATTTTTAGATCTCTTTTGTAACTCTAGAGATGACATATAATGTTATCAGGTTGCTCTTGTAGGAGAAACATCTGAGAGGCAGGAGAATTCAGCAGGTCCGCTTGCATTCTGTTGTCTAGAAGAAACAGCTGAGATATTAAAGAGATCTTTGGGGAATTCTTAGAATCTCTGTGAAATTTGAGAACTTTTTGAGATATTTTAGAGCTCTTTTGTGACTCTAAAGATGATATATGTGACATTAGCAGGGTTTCCCCCCCTTTTTTCCCCGCAGGAGAATTCGGCATGTCCGTTTGCAGTCCACTGTCAAGGAGAAACAGTTGAGATATTAAAGAGATATTTGTGCAGTTCCTCTTTTCTTTTTGTATCTTTGAGAAATCTAAGGCAGTTTACGATCTCCTTTTGAAGCTCAGGATGTGATTTATATGAAGTTAGCAGAGTTTCTTTTCTCATGAGACACATCTGAGAAGCAGGAGACTTCAGCAGGTCAGTTTGCATCTCATTGGTGTCTAGGAGAAACAGCTGAGACATTAAAGAGATCCATATGCAATTACTCTCTTCTCCTCATTTGTGAGACATAATTTGGTATCTCTGATCAATCTGAGCAGAGTTTGAGACATTTTTTAGATCTATTTTGAAACTCAGGAAATTGTAAATGTGAGATCAGGAGGGTTTTTGTCCTCAGGAGAAACATCTAAGCAGGAAATCTCAGCAGGTCAGTTTGCGTCTCATTGGTGTCTAGGAGAAACAGCTGAGACATTAAAAAGATCTATGTGCACTTGCTCTTTTCTTTTTTTGTATCTCTGATAAATCTGAGCGGAGTTTGAGACATTTTGAGACCTATTTTGAAACACAGGAAATGATATATGTGAGATTAGCAGGGGTTTTTTTTCCTCAAAAGAAACATCTGAGAAGTTGGAGACTTAAGCAGGTCAGTTTGCATCTGACTGGTGTCTAGGAGAAACAGTTGTGATAATAACGAGATCTATATGTAGTTCCTCTTTTCTTTTGGTATCTTTGAGAAATCTGGGGAAGACATTTTGAGATCTCCTTCGAAACTCCAGACATGATATGTGAGATTTTCTCAGGAGAAACTTCTGAGAAGCAGGGGACTTTAGCTACTCCATTTGCTCTCCATTTAAGCTCATATGTTTTATTAAAGGGGTCATATGATGTTGCTAAAAAGAACATTATTTTGTGTATCTGGTGTAATGAAATGTGTTTATGCAGTTTAAGGTTCAAAAAACACATTATTTTTCACATACTGTACATTATTGTTTCTCCTCTATGCCCCGCCTTCTGAAACATGTCGATTTTTACAAAGCTCATCGGTCTGAAAAGCGAGGTGTGCTGTGATTGGCCAGCTATCCAGTGCGTTGTGATTGGCCGAATACCTCAAGCGTGTGTTCGGAAATGTTACGCCCCTCACATACTGTGATGCCCTGTCCGAGCGATGAGGCAATACCAATAAAACCCATTATAAATTAGGCATTTGTTGCATCCAGTGGGGACATAATTACGGATTATAATGACTTATACTGTCTTTTGACGCATTGCATCACGCCGCGTAAACATAAAACCCTGTCTGTATTTGTGATTGAAGAAATGACAAACAACAAGTGCTACTCTACACTGCTCAAAACTCGCGTTTGAATCATCAGTGGCAAATCCTTTAAATATGAAAACGTACTTACAGTCTGTGAGTCAGAACATTGTAGGCTACTCTGCAGGTTCAGGAAACAGTCCTCATCCTCCGCAAAATGCGCTGCACACATCTGAATATTTGGGTTGAACTGTTCTGGAACAGTGTTGTAATTACAACTTAACCACTGATTTCTAGTCGTGTACTCTTTTGAAAGACCAAACAAAGTATTTTCGCTTTCGCAGCGAAACACACAGTGTCTTCACAACATGGCTATGGTGGCAGCAACAATAAAGTTACACCTTCTTTCTTTGCGTGAACATTTGGGCGGCTTTATGCAAATCTTCCCACATCGTGATGCAGACATGTGGGGGCGTGTTAGAACGAGCCGTTTTAGGTAGGTGTGGCTGACTCTTAACTTTTATAAAGAATATCTCTTTGGTTTTGAGACTTTAGTCTTTGCAACTTCAGGGATCTTATCTATTCACGAACAGCTTGTAACACTCCAAAGAGAAAGGAAAACTTGAAATCGCATCATATGACCCCTTTAAGGAGGTACTATCTTTTTTTCTAGTGAGAACAGTCTGAGAAGCAGAAGACTCAAGTAGAAAATATCTTTGGTGACATGGATAAATAATTGAGATACTAAAGAGATGCACAGTTTTTTCCCCTAGCATAATTACCTGACTTTTAAATGAGTTTGGTATCATAGGCAAATCGTAGCACAGATTGAGATGCTTTTGAGATCCATTCTGAAAGACTTGAGATCACACAAAGAGCACATTCTGAGAAGCAGAAACTCCATTTGCTCTCCATCTAATATTACTGTTGTCTGGGAGAAACGACTGAGATGATAATAATGAGATCTCTTTTGTGATTTTTCATTCCTGCGGGCAAACAGCACACAGAAGCTCAGCTCTATAGGACTTACCTATGATCTCATTTCTGGCCTTGTGAAAACTGCAGTAAACTGTGATCAAACCGCCTCGCTCTGAGGTCATCTTCCAAACCAATGGCCTTCAAACCCAGAAGTCTGTTCTACCTCATGGTGCCAGCTCTTCATTCCTTCAGGTGTCTTGTTAATACAAGAGTCTATTTTTACCAGCCTGGTAATGCTTTTCACTGACAACTGTGACAGTAGAGGCGCTGTGCTGTTTCTGCACAAGAGAAAGAGCACATTCTCAAGGCCTCTGGCTCTGCGGGACATCCACTATGCTTGTTGTTTGAAACCTCAAGTATGTGGAACAGACGTCTGTCCCTCGAGGGACGGCGACAGGGAGACCTCTTAACCCTGGACCCCTGGAGCCTTGAAGCAGGTTTTGACCCAACACCAGAGTTGTTTATGGTACAAAATTCAGTGAAAATGTGAAAAAAATCAAACACTGAAATTAGGGCTGTGGAAAAAAAATCAATGCATCGCGAATCGAGAAATGATTCTGCATCCATTCTGAGATTTTCCAAATGCTTCGTGATTCTCTCTCAAATTTTTCGCTGCAGATGGGACTACATGCTTTAGAAACAGCCGTACTCTTGCTTCCAGTTCCTTACACACACTTCAACCTAAAATAATCATTCATAAAGTTCGAAATGTTTAAAGTGAATTACAAGGGTGTTCACAGTGAGCTGTGTTTACATTAATCGTGTGGCATTCTGAGCCGAGGTGTAATTGCATGACTTAGCCGGACACACAAGCTCTTTTCTTCATGAGCATTTGAGTGTGAAGTTAAAAACTAGATTACAGTGCCATCTGCTGGTAAAAACTAAGCTCAGAATCAATCCATGAATCGCGGATGCATCAATTTATCATCACAGCCCTGACTGAAATGTATTTACAACAAAAATAATAATAAGTCCCTTGTTTTCTTAAAAACAATTAAGGTTATAGGAAGTCATTGGCCGGGTTTCCATCCAAAGTTGCGAATTTAACTTGTGTGCAAAATTGCAATGTCGCATAAAACATTTGCAAATAAGCACAGTTTCCATCCAACAAATCAAAGAGAACAAAATCGTCACTTCCTGATAAACTGGATATTATGTGCCACCGCTGCTATCCGCCATCTTGTCCGAAAGCTCCTAGAAAATCTACGGAGCCCCACACATGACATGCAAAAAATAAATAGTTAATTGTGCGCACTATTTACTAATTCATTCTCTCGATTTAGAAATCATGTGCACGATTTAGCAAATCAAGGGAATGAATTAGTAAATCGTGCGCACAATTCATAAATCGAGGGAACGAATTAGTTTAGCCTACCATTTTTTTTCCTGCATGCCATGTGCGGGGCTCCGTAGAAATCCATGTTAAAACAGGGTAAAAAAGATTGACTGAATTGAAACTTTTCAATATAACTAAATATAAAAATGTGCGCAGGGTTAAGCTGTGCTGTTGTTGGCTGCCACAGTAACGGCAATAAGCTAAGGAATTTCTTTAAAGTACTTGTTTTGTGTACCAGAAAATCTGTCATGTCCGACGCTGTATGCTTGGCTTGCAGCACTTAAGTAAAAATACTGAGTGTTAAATAATAAAATAATATGTTCAAACGTGTGCGCTTATCATTCTGTGGACAAAATTCTGTGAAATTCGCCCCAATCGGGAGCTTTATATGCATATGTGCGCTCATCTGTTTTCAATGCAGCTAACCTCGCGTCGCTTCATGTCATCTTCCCACGCATTAAACTATGACAGATCCCTGCAAAAAGACGGTCATTGCAACACTGTAAAGTGATGAAACTAGACGCCATGTGCTTTTTAAAACCATTTTCATAGGTTTCACGTTATACTGTCGGCTCTGAAAATATGTAAATGTAGCTAGAAACACCAGAGACCGGAAATGTAAAGCACCGTACCAGTCGGGCGATACGTCCGTGTTCAGAAAAAGGTGGTTAGATTGTGTTTTATTAAAGGGGTTACGATCTGTGCTGGTCGCTGAGGGAATACTACAACTTCGTGCTGTGGATCACCGGATCGGCTTTCACCGTGGACGAAGCAGTGTCCAGCCCAGGTTCGTCACATGTGGTTGCCGCAAGCCTGCCGAACGCTCCTTCGTCGAATCCGCCGGCCTCCGCTCACTCTAGGCATCACAGTATGGTGAGGGGCGTAACATTTCCATCACACACTTGAGGTATTCGGCCAATCACAACGCACTGGATAGCTGGCCAATCAGAGCACACCTCGCTTTTCAGACCGATGAGCTTTGTAAAAATCAACGCATTTCAGAAAGGCGGGGCATAGAGGAGAAACAATAATGTACAGTATGTGGAAAAAAATGTGTTTTTTTTACCTTAAACTGCATAAACACATTTCATTACACCAAATACACAAAATAATGTTCTTTTTAGCAGCATCATATGACCCCTTTAACGTCTACCCCAACCCTAAACAATAATGAAAAAAACAGTAATTGTTGTACAGTGTGACAAAAATTACGCTATATTGATGTGCGCATGCCCAGTAGCCGCAGCTGTAGTCCTTCTATCCTTAACCACAAATCAGACAGGACAGTAGATTAACTTCGGTGGACTTAAACTTGAAAAAATGGTGTTCCGCGGTTGAAATAAAATGCTTTCTGATGTTTATTCATGTTTATTTTGTGCTTTAAGTACATTTGAAAAGACGATCGGTTCACGTGTGTGCTGCTTGAACTGAGGCACTACAGCTATCTGTCACGACATATTAAAGAGCCACAAAACAGTATTTATTGTTTGAATTTCTTCAAAAATGACAAAATTTGAAAGATGAGAGTCCTGAGACCTTTTTTCATATCAGAAGTAACCTGCTCTGTCTTGTCTGTCGGCACGTTGTCCGTTTTCTCTTTACTCTGCGATGTATTTTTCACTGCGTGAGAACATGATTTGTAGTGTGAGAGCGGCATTGTTTGTCGGGGATAGCAACAGTAACAAAGGGTGGGTGGGTCTTTGCGAAAGGTCAATTATACAGAAATACTTTGACGATAGACTTTGCTCAGGCATTTAAGAATGGCCATAAAAACATTTCAGTTGCTGTAGATGCGGCAAATATGTTTCCATGTCCCATTATTCGCATTAACGCTTTTTCGCACAAGTCTAAAACCACCTCAAGCGAGCATAAAACTTTTTTTCTCTCTAAATTTGGCATTTCCATCACTCGTTTCTGATGCGATACTTCAAAATGCTCATTAAAAAAGGGCGTTGGAAACATAGCTAATGAGGCAATTAACTCTTTCCCTGCCATTGATTAAATTGTCTGGCTTTCCGTGTTTTCACTGTTTTATGGTAGGAGGTGCTATTACACTTTTTCTGAAAGAGTACAGAATCTCCGGATTGAAACATGGTGAAGAAGAAGCAGAAACAAGTGATCGCATATGTAAGCAGATGCATATGAAAAATAACTCGATCATTAAGCATTAAACGGCATGTAAATAAAAAATGCTGGCGGCGACTGGCAACTTTGAAAAAAAAAATGCTGGTGGAAAAAGGGTTAAACGTTGACAGAAACGTTTTTTTTTTTTTTTGGTGAACTATTCCTTTAATGTCTTGGACTTGGTCTTGATTGTGACGGGGCCAAAATTTCAGCAAAAATGTACAGTCCTGGATGCCTATTGTTTATAGTTTGTTGCTATGCAGTTGCTAGGGTGTTGCTATGTGGATGCTAAGGTGAGTGTTTTAACATGTTGCTATGCAGTTGTTAGGGTGTTGCTATGTGGTAGCTAACTTGTCTTGAGTGATTTTTAACATGCTGCTATGTAGTTTTTTGTACAGTAAGTGTTGCTACGCAGTTGGTATGTGGTTGCTAAGTTTTTAATATGATGCTATATAACATTTTGCTATGCAGTTGTAAAAGCATTTTAAGTGTTTTATTGCATATTGCTATGCAGTTGCTAGGACGTTGCTATGTGGTTGCTAAAATATTCTGAGTGTTAACATATTGCTGTATAGTTGCAAAAGCAGTCAGTGTGTTTTTAGAGAGTTGCAATGCAGTTGCTAGGGCATTGCTATGTAGTTGCTAAGGAGTCCTGAGTGTTTTTAACATGTTGCTAGGGCGTTGCTATGTGGTTGCTAAGGTAGCCTGAGTGTTAACATATTGCTATACTGTTGCAAAAGCAGACATGTGTTTTTTGAGTGTTGCTATGCAGTTGCTAGGGCATTGCAGTCTGGTTGCTAAGGAGTCCTGAGTGTCTTTAACATGTTGCTATGCAGTGGCAAAAGCATTCTAGAGTAAGTGTTTTGTCGCATGGTGCTATGCAGATGCTAGGGCATTGCTATGTTAGTTGTTAAGGATTGCTGAGTGTTTTTAACATGTTGCTATGCAGTTGTTGTTTTTTTCTTTTTTGCTAGAGCATTGCTATGTGGTTGCTGAGGAGTGCAGAGTGTTTTTAAACATGTTGCTATGCAGTTGCAAAAGCATTCTATGTGTTTTGATTGTGTTGCAATGCAGTAGCTAGAGCATTATAGTGTTCCAAGTGTTATTTAACATGGTGCTATGTGGTTGCAAAAGCAATTGTTTTTTGTTGTGTGTGTGTGTGTGTGTGTGTGTGTGTGTGTGTGTGTGTTGCTATGCCGTTGCTTTTTTTTTTTTGCATGTTTCTATATGGTTGTTAGGGTATTGTGATAAGAAGAAACTAAGATGTTCCATGTGTTTTTTTAAGTTTAGTGAAGCACATCAACCCTTTATATCCCTGTGAGTTTTTCACATGCTGTTTTTGCTGTCTGTTTTGTAATAAATCATAACAGATCAGTTGCTGTGTGGCTTCTGAATGCAACGGTTACAAACGTCATGACAAAACATGCAATAAAATGGCAGGAATTGAGTGGGTCCACTGCATTCACACAAACATACAGTCTTCTGCTGGCTTTTGTGCTCAGACTGGTTTACGAGCTGCATTTATGAAAGGATCTGGTCTGAATGGGTGTGTCCATGTTTCATATCTTCACGTTTTACGAGAAAAAAAAAGTTCTGTTTCAGTGTGAATGAAAACACTTTGTTTCTCTAGCTGTCTTTTGATTGGGAGACCTTAATTTAAAAGATTTCATTAAATTAATTACACAGTATATTGATTAATTAACCAAAATAACCACATAGGATTCAGTGAGTGCTACTATTGACCGAACAGCAGTCATCAAATTCATCATCATTCATCAAACAGGAGAGAAAGAGATCACGACCAAGATGGACCCTTCTAACGGGCTGAACCGGCCGCTGGAGATTGTCCCGCACACAGAGGTGAAAATGAAGGACAGAGGACAGTGGAGCAACAAGCTGGAGTTTGTCCTGTCGGTGGCCGGAGAGATCATTGGACTGGGAAACGTGTGGCGCTTCCCGTATCTCTGCTACAAGAACGGTGGAGGTGAGGAGATGCAGAAGTACCATGATACATACGTGGTACTGACCATTGTACATGTCCAAAACACGATATTACTATGATACCATGTTCAAAAAGCCATGTTATACCATGGTACATCTCCTAAAAAACATGGTATTACAATGGTAAATCACAGTTTAACTTACCATGAACATGTCCATAAACCTCCATTACAAAAATGCACCAAAAAGTACCATAGTGCTACCATGGTATTTTGGACATGTACCATGGTATTCTGGAAAATGAACTGGTACATGAACTGGTACCATGGTATATATTAAAGTAACATTGTAATATCATTTGATGCCATTACTGTCCCATGATACTTGGCCCAAGAAAACATGGTATAACTGTAACATGTGCATGTATTTTACCATGTTACATATCAGAAAACTAAGTATTATCATGGTACATTTCCAAATGCATGAGATTACCATGATGCATGTACAAAAATGTGGTATGACCATGGTGCATGTTCAAAAAATATAATATTACCATGGTACATGAACAAAAGCATGGCATTACCATGGTACATGTCCCAACAATACGGTATTGAACGGTATTGCATACCACAGTATCACCAGAATAAATGTCCAAAAAACATGCATATGTCCAAAAATCACAGTATTAGTATGGTACATGCTCAAAAATATGCAATTCCTTAGTTTATGTTAATACATGTATATATGTGTGTGTGTATGGTATTACCATGGTACATGTTTAAATAAAAAAAAAAGGTTTTATCATGGTGCATGTCCAAAAAATATACTATTACCATAGTACATGCACAACAGCATGGCTTTGCCATGGTACATGTCCCAAAAATATGGTATTACTAGATCCTTAAACCAGGCGCTATTTGCGCTGCTCTTGGTAGATTACGCTGGTCATTATAGAAATGATCTGGCTGTGTCGGTGTTCTTTAATGTGCACATTGTTAGTAAATAAAAATTGTTAGTATGTCCAAAAAACAAAGTATTGGTATGGTACAAGCCCAAAACTAGACAATTTCCTTAGTTTATGTTAAAAAAATGGCATTACCATGGTACGTCCAAAAAAAAAAGTGTAATCATGGAACATGTCCAAATGCATGGGATTACCATGGTACATATGCAAAATATGGTATTTACATGGTACATGTCTAAAAATAGGGCATTACATCTAGAAAAACCAAAAGTATTATCATGGTACATGTTCATAATATTACCATGATACGTGTACAAAAGCATGACATTATCATGGTACATATCCCGACAATATGGTATTACCAGAGTAAATGTCCAAAAAAATGGTATATGTCAAAAAAAAAAACAGTATTAATATGGTACATTCTCAAAAATATACAATTTCCTTAGTTTATGTTCAAAAAATAGTACATGCCCCCCCAAAAAAACTAAGTATGATCATGGTACATGTCCAAACAGGTTTAATCAGTTAAAGTGTTGTTAAAAGGTTGGTCTCAGCAGTGCTCATCTGGGGTAACGTGCCTCCGTCAGCACACTACACTACTGCAGGTAAACCAGCGAGCCAACATCAGTCCAGTGCTAGTGCAGCACAAAGAGCAGACTCATTAACACACGGCTAGTTAACATCCCTGCGGGGGAAAGAGCAGAGAGAGAATGCGGGACGTGTCTGGACACTTTCCCTCACGGAGGGCTGCGCTCGAGTTCATTTAGATCCAGAGCTGGCTGTGATCAGGATATTTAATGTAAAATAGTTTAGAGCAGGGGTTTCCAAACTATTAGATGCCACAGATGCCAAATATGATCATCCTCATGCGAGGGACCCCACATCCAAACATTTAAAAAGCAATTATATATTTTCATATATAAAGACCCAATTAACACTGTGAGAAGTTTATATTATAAATATGTGTAAAATGTAATTTGTAAAATATTTAAAGGGGTCCTATTATGCTTTTTCACTTTTTCAACTTTAGTTAGTCTGTAATGTAGCTGTTTGAGCATAAAAAAGATCTGCAAAGTTACCAAGCTCAAACTTCAAAAGGAGATGTTTTATTTAACAGAAATCACTTTTCAAAAACTACAACGAACGACTCGTTTGGACTGCAACGCATATTTTCCGGGATTTGTGATATCACAAATACTGACGAATGGGACGAGACCTGGTTGAGCTGCACTAGAGAAGGCAACGAGTGTTATCACTGTGTCAGAGACACGCTAGCTTTCCCAAGGCAGACAAACTTAGAGTGATTGTGCTTACAATCATCCGCAATATTTACACTGAAGCTCGCAGGCGGCTATGGTAAGAGGTATGACATTTCTAGACCAGGCGCCGAGTGCTGAACTGTTCTGTCTTTGGCTGCACAGACGAGCACAGAACACTATTTAGATCTAAAAGCATGCGATTTATTTCCCAGCTATTTACCTTCAACTGACTGTTTTTGTAACTCGTGTGTTTTTCTCGTGTGTGCATGAGAACTTAGTTTAGAACTCATGCTGTGACAGCCGCTTTCTGTGCGTGTGCTTCGGATGTGTGCGCTCAGAAAACGTACATCAGAAGTTTAAACTCATATGGTTTAAGCCGCATGATTTCAGCATGATAAACATGATAATCAGTACCATAACAGAAGTTTTTAGCAGGTCCGAGCTGCAATGGTGCTCTATTCTGGAAAAGGGGGCGGGGAGCAGCAGCTCATTTGCATTTAAAGAGACAGGCCCGAAAAACGTCCACTCAAAATAGGCATTTTCAAAATGATATAGTAAATGATCTGTGGAGTATTTTGAGCTGAAACTTCACAGACACAGTTTGGGGACACCAGAGACTTATATTACATATTGTAAAAAGGGGCATAATATGTCTCCTTTAATGTAATCAAATGTATTTATTTATATAGTTATTATTTTCATCTTATTAAATTTTTTTAAACATTGTTTTTCTCTAAACATTTCCACATAGCCCCCTAGCACTCCCTTGCGGCCCCCAGTTTGTAAACCCTTGGTTTAGAGGATCCAACTGGGCAGTGAAAGTTGAGGATTTGATAAGCATCGCCACAGAAACCCGAATGTGTATAGCGTTTGCCAGGTGTTTGTGAAACTGACCCATTGATCCAGCAATTGGCCTTATGAAAGCGTTACCAGTTCAGAAGGTGAAAGGTCACAGCTGTTATTTGATCAACCCGTAGCGTGTGTCCATACAGAGACGTTTGGGCCTTTGGAAACATTTCTTACGTTTGCTGAAGTCTGCAGCTTCTCAGATGTTGAAACAGACCTCAGTAATCTCACACATTTCTCCCCTAGAGTTTCAAACTGTGCTCAGATTGTCCTTCAGGAGAAACTGTATGATTTACGTCTTTATCCTCCTCCAGGTGCATTTTTCATCCCCTACCTGATCTTCCTCTTCACCTGCGGTATTCCCGTGTTTTTCCTGGAGATTTCTCTGGGTCAGTACACCAGCGAGGGAGGAATCACATGCTGGAGGAAGATCAGCCCGCTGTTTGAAGGTGAAGCAACAAGATGTTGGTTCCGTATGTAGCATGAGCAACTGCAAACCATTTCAGTATGACATGAGCAGTTTGTTTGTTATATAAATGCACAGGAACCATCTGTAGAGTAGAGAGGGTATAAAAATGATTTGTTCTTTAAAACAATAAAGGCATAAATCACTCTTTTTTTACTGCAAGATACACCGATTTTTCGAAGCTGTAAATAAAACAAAGATTGGTACATTTTAAATACAATTTCAGTTTTTCTATTTCGTAGAAAATTTCGTGTTTAATTCAGTGTTGCTATTATTATTTGTGAAATAATAACAGAAATAGTGATTTTTGACCTGTTCGGGTCTTTTCAATAAAAATCGTACAACAATATTGTTTTGACATAATGTTCAATTAATATATATTTAATTTATTTATAAAATAATCTGAATACCCCAAAATGTTATATTTGGCGAAATCAGTGTTATTTTAATATTGTTTATGTAGTATTTATGAATATTTTGAAATTGCTTTCATTTTTAAATTTTCAATTTTCAATCAAATTTTTGTTATGTGCTTTTGTCATTTTTATTAGGGGGACACTTTTTAATATTTCTATATAGCTTTAATTTATTTGTATTCATTTGTATTTATTTTTTGGTACTTGTGATACTTAAACTTATTGATTTTGGTTAGTTGCCAAGGCAACATGTCTAATTTTTAAGATTAGTTAAACATTTTTAGTTAAAACGTTACAATTTTTGTTCTAACATTTGTTATGGTATTTTAGTTTTACCGAATTTCCATTTTAAATATATATATATTTTTTAGTTTACAAGAACAACAGACTTCTGTTCTATTTATAAATGAATGAATGAATGGATAAATAAATAAAATTGTGGTAATCATGAAGTGACGTCATTTGGACCTTTTCTACAGCCTGATGGGAAGTGAAATATAGGATGGCATTTCATTTTCTCAGTTTTGACACAAGCTGTGTTGTTATTGGGTCTGTCTTTAACTGCAGGTATCGGTTACGCCACTCAGGTCATCGTGGCTCTGCTCAACTTCTACTATATAATAGTTTTGGCCTGGGGAATATTTTACCTGTCCTTCTCCTTCTCCTGGAACCTGCCGTGGGCCTCCTGCAACAACACCTGGAACACAGGTGAGGTTAACGTCAATTCAGTCCACAAACCTGTAGCTTTATGTGGTTAGTTTAAACATCTCTTCTGCATTATCATTGGTGCATCAGGCTCAATAGTTTTGACTGTATATATAATCCAGAGATTCCTGTTGTTTTTCAGATGCCTGCGTGGAATTCCAAAGACAAAATGAATCCATTGACCAAAGTTACCTTGAAAACGCAACATCGCCCGTAATTGAGTTTTGGGAGTAAGTTTCGCTATATCTTCCTGTCAGTTTTCTGCATTTTTTTTGCTCGAAATAAACCTACAAGCTTCTTTAACTTTTAGTTCAAGATAAATCAAGCATAAACCTCAATTGAAAAGCAACATATCCGACCTCTCGAAGATAAAACCCTACGTTTATGCCACATTATTTCCTTAAAGGTCTCCAACTAACCATGTGCACGTGGTTTGAAGAAGGCTGCAGCTGATGTGTCATTTCTGTCTCTCTGTAGACGCAGAGTTTTGCGGATCTCGTCTGGGATTGAGGAGATGGGAACGCTGCACTGGGATCTGGTCCTCTGTCTGTTGTTGGCCTGGGTTCTCTGCTATTTCTGCATCTGGAAAGGCGTCAAATCCACCGGCAAGGTACGTGAGTTAAGACCTGTTGATTTCGTTCTAGTTTTAGTTCATTTGAATTTTTCAGCAGATTCAAGTAACGCTTTCAAAAAGTGTTTCAAAAAAATGCACCAGGTAAATTTGCATTTAGTAGTGATCATGCAAATGCTATAATTAATATAAATGAAAACATATTTTAATTCATTAGAATTATTTTATAATATTATAATTTTCACATTTGTTACCCTGGACCACAAAGCAGTCATAAGGGTCATTTTTTTAAAATTGAGATTTATACAACATCTGAGAGCTGAATAGATAATCTTTCCATTGATGTGTGGTTTGTTAGGATCGGACAATATTTGGCCGAGATACAACTATTTGACAATCTGGAATCTGAGGGTGCAAAATAATCGAAATATTGTGAAAATCAGCTTTAAAGCTGTTCGAATGAAGTTCTTAGCAATGCATATTAATAATCAAAAATTAAGTTTTGATATATTTACAGTAGGAACATGATCTTTACTTAATATCCTAATGATTTTTAGCGATAATTCGATCATTTTTGACCCATGCAATGTATTGTTGGCTATTGCTACAAATATAACCGTGCTACTTATGACTGCTTTTGTGCTCCAGGGTCACATTTTTCAAATATGTTTAAATCATTTTTGTCTTTTTATATTTTATTATTAAATTTTTTTCCCCTATTTTTGAATAGATATTGTGTACATTTTTTGTGTTTGTCTTTACTCTTATTAAACAGAGTTGTTTAAAAAATAATTGTTTAAATTATTTTAAATGTGATTTTTTTTAATATATATATTGTGTTAAATTTTGTGTACATTTTATTTGCTGATAAATATCCAAACATATGTTATCCTTTAGCTTCACGCTGTTTTCCTGTCACTCAACAGGTGGTGTACGTCACTGCGACCTTCCCGTATGTGATGCTGTTGATTTTACTGATCAGAGGGGTCACGCTGCCGGGAGCGTCCCGTGGGATCCAGTTCTATCTTTATCCTGACTTGGGACGGTTAGCGGACCCGCAGGTATCATAATTAGCTTTTCATCTACTGCAGTTCTGACTTGAAAATTATTCTTGTCATGACTAGAAAGGGACATTCTGAACTAGCAAAAATAATTTAGTTTCAGTAATTCCTCTGGACACTAGCGAACTGTTTTCTCTTAAAAACGCCCTGTCTTGAGTCGAAAGGTCACGTGATTTGTCTACCCAGGTGCTTTAGTCGAGGCCCGGAGCAGGATGCCCAGCAGGGAAACATTGTTTTCTGTACTTCTTTGATAGTGTCCATCTGTGCGTTTGACCTTTGATCCGACTTTCACATCTGTGTCACTAGAAGAGCCCACAAACCCACGTGATATCTGAGAACAGGCCACGGCACGGCCACCCAGATACATCCCAGCATTCCTTAACATCAGAACAGCTTAAAACCTCTTCTGGTAAATCTCTGTCTAGCGACAAAAGCATTTTTTGTTGTATTTGAGAGATAGCATTGGTTGTGTTCGCATGGTTTCATCTTAGGAGTATTAAAGTGAGGCCAGTTCAAAAATAATCGAATGGGTTTACATGAACAGCTAGTCAAAGTTTGGCATTTTTGGTTGGATTTGAGAGAGAACATTAGTTGTGTTGACGTTATTTCATCTTCGCAGTATAAAAATGAGGCCAATTCAATAAAATCTTTGGGTTTAGGCAAACAGTTAGACGAAGTTTGGTATTTTTGGTTAGATTTGAGAAAGGGCATTGGTTGTGTTGATGTTGTTTCACTTTAGAAGCATTAAAATGAAGCCAGTTCAACTAAATCTTATGGGTTTACATGAGAAGCTGGACCAAGTTTGGTATTTTTGGTTGATTTTGAGAGATGACATTGATTTTATTCACATTCTTTTATCTTAGAAGTATAAAAATGAGGCCAATTCAACAAAACCGTAAGGGTTTACATAAACAGGTAGGCAAAGTTTGGCATTTTTGGTTGGATCTGACAGATGGCATTGGTTGGGTTGATATTGATTTATCTTTTGAGTATAAAAATGAGGCCAATTCAATTAAATCTTAGGGTTTAGGCAAACAGTTAGACGAAATTTGGTATATTTATTTGGTATTTTTGGTTAGATTTGAGAAATGGCATTGGTTGTGTTGATGTTGTTTCACCTTAGAAGTATAAAAATTAGGCCAATTCGACAAAATCATATGGGTTTTGCAAACAGCCAGGCCAAGTTTGGCAATTAAGATTGGATTTAATAGAAATAATTGGCTATGTTGACTTTTTCATCTTAGAAGATTCAACAACATCTTATGGGTTTAAGCAGACAAGTATACACCTTTGGCATTTTTGGTTGTATTTCAGAGATAACATTGGCTGTGTTGACGTTTCATCTTAGAAGTATATAAATGAGGCCAATTCAACTAAATATAATGGGTTTACGTGAACAGCTAGACAAAGTTTGGCACTTTTGGTTATATTTAAGAAATGGCATTGGTTGTGTTGATGTTGTTTCATCCTTGAAGTTTCAAAATGAGGCCAATTCAACAAAATCTTAAGGGTTTACATGAACAGGTAAACAAATTTAGGCATTTTTGGTTGGATTTGAGCAATAGCGATTGCTGTTTTTTCATCTCTTGATCTTAGATGTAAAAACAAAGCCAAAATCATCAGATAACAAGGTAAACAGTTTGACAAGATTGGTCAAATGAGTGATCGAAGACAGTTTCTATAAAAAGCAACATAAATTGACATTCATAACCCATTTTAATTCTTTAAAGGTTGGATTTGTGAGATAATGGCTACTGTTTTGACATCTCTTGGTCTTAAATGTATACAAATGCCAAAATAAATGAAAATTTTGTTAGAAAAGCAAAGAGTTGGCCAAGGTTAACTGTTGATCTAAGACTTCCAAAACTTGAGTATCATAGGTCAAACTGTTAAGTGGTGTTCATAAGCCATTTTAATTCTGTAAAGTGTTGTAGGGTTTTCAACAATATTTCATGTTAACTTCAACCTCAAAGAAAGAAGCATAATAAGTCTCTTTTTTGGTCAATATGGACATTTTGGTTGAATGTGAGAGATATCCATTGCTGTGTTGAGGGACTGTCTGTGGCTCTGTCTGTCTGTCTGTCTCTCTGACTGTCTGTGTCTCTGTATGTCTGACCGTCTCTCTGACTGTCTGTCAATCTGTCTCACTGACTGTCTGTCTGTCTGTCTGACTGTCTGTGTCTCTGTCTGTCTGTCTCACTGTCTGTCTGTCTGTCTGACTGTCTGTCTGTGAGTCTCTCTGACTGTCTGTGGCTCTGTCTGTCTGTCTGTCTCTCTGACTGTCTGTGTCTCTGTATGTCTGTCTGTCTCTCTGACTGTCTGTCAATCTGTCTGTCTGTCTGTCTGACTGTCTCTCTGTCTGTCTGTCTGTCAGGGTGGAATGTATGTCTTCCAGCTGTTTGATTACTACGCAGCCAGTGGGATGTGTTTGCTATTCGTAGCTGTTTTTGAGACCGTCTGCATCGCTTGGATATACGGTGAGACTCCTGTTATATTGCCGTGCTGTTTAGAGCCTGTGCATTTGGTGCAGGAAGCAAGAAAATGCCAGTTTTAAAATATGATTTCAATTAAATTACATAAATGCTCAAATATTTAATTTGCAAGGCAGCTAATTAGGTTTTGAAACAGTACTAATCTGTTATCTGGCACATTTTGTTTGGTCATTTCCTTGCTTTTCTTTGTTGCTTCTCAGGTGCTAATCGGTTTTATGACAATATTGAGGACATGATTGGTTACTGGGGTGCTGTGTGTACATTAATGGGGAAAACAATTTTACTTAAATGATTTTAGCAAATGGCTGCAATATAACAAAGAGTGAAAAATTTAAGGGGGTCTGAATACTTTCCGTACCCACTGTATATATACAAATATATATAAAATTATAACAAATTAAGTTAAACTCAAGGGTGGTTAATCAGTCAAGTAATTTAATGCATTTTAAGGCTCTAAATGACTAAATTATAGACTTAAAGATTAAAATCAAATTTTCAAATCATTTTTAAATGCCACAGAACTTAGAGCAACTTTTGTGAGGTTAATTTAAAGATGCATTAAGTACCAAGTTCTTGGGCTTTATAGTGACATCTACTGGTGTGGATGCATCACGATGCAACAGCAGAAGACTTTGGTTGCTGATGCATTTGTAGAAACTCTCCCTTTCTAAAGATTTGAATTCACTTTAGTTTTACGATCAACCGCTCTAATCTGATTTCCTCTGCTGCTTGTCTTAACAGGGTACGTTTGCGTTCTCCCTGATCAAATACACTCCTCTGAAGTATAATAACGAGTATGTGTACCCGTGGTGGGGTTACGCTCTCGGCTGGCTGCTGGCGCTCTCCTCTATGATTTGCATCCCGCTGTGGGTTGTTTCTAAAGTGAGCATGGCCAAAGGTTCACTGAGAGAGGTGAGTCTGACGTAACAGAAGAAATAGCATGCTGAAATACGGCTCTTATCATTTCTGCAGTATTTAGCTTGTATAACATGTGCAGTATGCATATCCTTCTTGATTTACAATTTGATTACACTGGCAAAAGTTACACAAAATTATATAAAAAATACAAATATATATATATAAATATATGTAAATATTTTCATTATTTGTATGTGTATATAATAATATTTTAAATATGTATATTTAAATATTTATAACTAAAATATTATTATTATATTTTATTTTAAATATTATTATTATTTAATTAAAAATGTATATATATACTGTATGTATATATATAATTTCTATTATAGTAGTATATATATATATATATATATATATATATATATATATTAGTGCTGTCAAATGATTAATCACATCCAAAATAAAAGTTTTTGTTTACATAATGTGTGTGTACTGTGTATATTTATTATGTATATGTAAATACACACACATACAGTATATATTTTGAAAATATTTACATGTATTTACATGTATATATTTATAGTAATATAATTTATATTATATATAAATCTAGTTAATATATAAACATAACATTTTCTTAAATATATACTGTATATGCATAATAAATATTCACAGCACACACACATATATTATGTAAACAAAAACTTTTATTTTGGATGCAATTAATCGTTTGACAGCACTTATATATATATATGGTTATGGTTGTGTACTACTGTACATATTTTAACAAATGCATAAAGAAAAAAATGCATACTATGCAAAAATATGCAAACTATTATCATTGGCTAAGTACTATGTTATTCCAAACCTCTCCGCTTTTTCTCCTCAGCGTTTCCACGAGCTCATCACGCCCTCACCGGACCTCCCCAAAACCAGACGAGAGCAGGAGAAACTTCAGGCCATCTTTGCAGCCGACGGCGACACTCTTCGCCAGCGAGGCGGTCCGACCAAAGACGGGTACTTCCCTGTCAGCGAGAAGGAGTCGCACTGTTAGCCCAGCCGTCCCGTGATGGACCACTGTATGTTTCCCCGAGGGTGGTGCTTCTAAACCTTCCCATGATACCTCACACAGTACTGGCAGCCAAATAAGCATTACGACAGACACGCCAGGGTGACGCTCCAGCTCTCCTCGGTCTGAGAGGGGATTCTCTCTATTCTCATTGACCAGAGCACACAAAAACACAGTTTGTGTCAATATTATAGACAGCAGAATGTCACAATGTAATTTTAAACGTGATATTGGAGAGAAAGCTTAGGGTTAGCTAGCGTTACTTCTAATTTATGTCTTAACTAAGCCACAAAAGTGTCCCATGCACGGTCAAATTTAATTGGATACACATTATAGGCAAGACTCTAAGGCAAAAACATTTTTCATGCACTGGTCAATATTGAGATTTTGGGCTGTCTGGCTTTCTATAATATGTTTCTGATTAATGAAAAGAAAACATCTAAAATACACTTTGAAGTTTTTATTACACTTTATCTATTTGCATCTGAGGATTTAAATTACAATACATCTTTTTTTGAGGCCATTTTCTCGAAATGAGATTTTTCTCCACTTGCAGTAAGTAGTACGTACTTACACCAAACTTAAACGTTTTATTCATATTTATATTCTGAAGGTTTTTATAGAGGGGTTTGTTCATATGTCATTTGGTCGATTTTATACAACATTTTATTCCTAAAAACATGGTGAAATTATAATTTTTTTCTGTCTGTTGACAGTTTTTTCTGCTTTATGGAGTGATAAAAAGAGAAGGAAAAAATCACCTCTGTAATATCTGAACCTGACTGTATGTATTTGATTCACCTGGGGTGTCTGGCCTTAAATGAAATATGGTCTGATTTGCATGAGTATTTTTGCTTTCAGTGTGGATTCTGTGTTATCTTGTGCTTCTATGATATACAATTCTGCTCTCAGTAATATTGACACAAAAGTTGAACTTCTACGATCTAAACCTGGCCAAATATGAGCGTTACCTAGGGCTGCACGATAAATCGAAATGGAATCGAGATTCGACAGAAGCTGCGATTGTCATGCATATCTTTCAGTGAAGCACGGTTCTGTGATCAGCAGTAAATCTACATCCGAAGGCCAGAGGGCGCTCTCGCTCTGAAACTCCAAATACCCAAAACCCAGAAAATGCCTTCACCTGCTTTCATTGATTCAACGTGACTAATATACGGTTTATCGGAGTTCTTATTATTATAATTTTCATTAAAATAAAGTATATTTATAATGCAATGCCTTTATTACTGCTTAAATACTATGAAATATATTGCGTAAGAAGCCACATCATCTCACAGAAGGATTTACAGTATTTCAAACACTCGACTGATGTTATGAAGTGAGTTTGGAGTAAAAATATGTTATTAAATGTGGTATTTTCACATGCTTTCAGATGAAGCAGCATTTACTTCACAGAGCCGTAGTTCACTGAGAAGCTATGCAAACAGCTGTCATTATCGCGAACGATTTCTTCGATTTCAGAATCGCGCAATAATATCGTCTACGATTTTTTATTTTTTTTTGCATAACTTGTCAGTGAACTACGGCTCTGTGTAGTAAATGCTGCTCCATCTGAAAGCACGTGATGATGATTTCCTGCTGATTACAGAACCGGCTTTTCTAACAAAATGCGCATGACAATCGCATTCGATTAATCGTGCAGCCCTAGCGTTACCAGTAGATTCAGAAAGGTTCTCTTGGATCTTAAAATGACGGAATGAAGGGTTGGATCTGCATAAGCTTATTTTTTCATCATTTATTCACCCTCATGTCATTCCAAACCTGTATTTCTTTAGCTTTATTTCTTCAGTGGAACATAAAAATACCCCTGGTCAGTGTTTTTATTGTGAGCAAAAGTGCAGTTTGGAGGTCTTATTTTATCTTAGTTTCAGGCTGTAAGCATGTCTTGAACATTGGGTTGAACTTTTTTTTGTTTGTTTGTTTTGTTTTGTTTTTAATTGGAGAGATGCTGTTACAAATTATTTAAAGGGATTGCAGATTTGAAGGGAATAACGAAAAATAAAGATAGTAGTAAAAGAACAAACCTATTGTAAGTAATCATTTGAACTATTTCCAAATAATTACCATATTTGTATGTTAAAACATACACATTTACTCTTAATCGCATGCCTAATATGACTACGTTAAATGGCTTTGTTAAAGTTTTCTGTCTCTCACATTCAATTACGAAGTATTACATGAATTACCTAAATTGCATAGGCTTTTTTCAATTCAAAACGGCCGAATTTGACAAGAAACTAGAATATTGTGCATGATCGCTGGATATTACTTACATTTCTATCATTAAACCAGACACACACACACACACACACACACAAAGACAGACACACACACACAGACAGACAGAAAGACAGACACACACGCACGCACGCACAGACAGACAGACACACACACACACACACGCGCACAGACAGACAGACACACACAGAATGCGTACATATATGTGTATATGTGACTCTGTGAAATCCAGGCTAAAGTCTCAAAATCGAATTATGTGATAAGCGTCAAAGTTTGATATCAACCATTAATTTCACTATGATTTCAATCTTTGACATGGCCTTACTCAGTCAATATTAAAGCTATACTGGTTACATTTTCACAGAATGTTCTATGAAGGATGATTTCATGTAGAAAACAGTAAATCACAAAAAAATGACTTTAGCTGAGTTTTCACAGAGAGGGACACATATGCATATAGAATACACTTATGTCTACAGGTGTACATATATCTGTATGTGTATGTGTATGATATATGCACGTAAACTGTTATTGACAGTTAAGGGCTTAACTGGACTGAATGTACATATATGCACATGAAAAACTGTATAAAGTATATTATAGTAATTATATGTTTTTAATATATTTATTATATAATGGTATTATATAATAAATATTGTTCAGTACAAGGTTAATTAAATATTAAATAAAATTACATTAAAATTACATAATTTTTGTTATTACAATTTGGCCACTATGTATTCCACTGCTACACATAAAAATAGATGTTAAAAAATTAATATAGAATTGTATAATTAGGGAATAGTTTATTAAATATTATTAAATAAAGAGAGATTTTAATTAAAATTAGACAATGTTTTTATTTAATTGAAATTAGATACAAATTGACCAGTATTCCTCTGCTACATTTAACATTAGTTTTTAAGCAGTATCAAGAAAGACAGATATATAATGCATATGTGCATGGGATCTAAACATTGACAGTTAAGGGCGTGACAGGGCTTTATGAACATGTAAAAAAGTATCTTATTAATTTATATATATGATATAGCTTGATATGCTTTATAGTATAGCTTTACATATAATGGAATAATTAGGGAATTCAATACAATATTCATTGAATATTAAATAAAATGTATTTAAATAAAAATTAGACGCTTAATAATGTGTGTATTAGACACTCCTTAAATCTGTGTGATGTGTCAGAAAGATGCATTATGTCATTGTTACTGTTCACTTAAAGTGTCACACATCTGAACTAGTGCTGGGCGGTATACCGGTTCATACCGAATACCGGTGTTTATTTTTGTTATGATATGAATTTTTAAAATACTGCAATACCGGTGTGTGTCGCTTAAACAACGTTGGGAACGCGACACTGTTTGAAAGGGGTCTCTTTTCACTGTTGCACTGTGGTGAGGGAACAGCTGTATGTGTTACTAAGCGTGAAAGCTCCGAAACTGAAGCTGTAGAACTAATAGAACGTGATGACACAGAAGAACTCATCCACAATATCCACAAATATCCAGCACCCCTGCCATCAGCTCCCGCGTCTCACACACACAAGCGCGACTTTAGCACTAGATTTAGCAACTTTCAGACCCTTTTAGTGGCTTTTTTCCATAGAATATTCATACTGACAAACCTAGCGACTTTTTTTGGATAAACCTTAGCTATGGTTCAGTTGGAATATTTCGCCAGTGCTGTCCCGCAAACGCGAGGTCTGACTTTCCCAGAGAAGTGTCACCTCTCTCGGCGTCTGTTCTGTGCAGTGAGCGGCAGAGAAGCACCGCAGCGACTCCTCAATAAATGAGTACAACACAGCGTTTCCTAGCACCTGTCGCTTACTGATTGTTTGGAATTATAAATATGAGCGTAGTTCATATCACATGCACTTTTTAGTTTATAGTTTTTTTTAGTTTGTTACTCAGATGCAGGCAGTGCGCTGCATGAGACAAAAAAGTAATCTAGCCAAAACAACCGCATAGCCGCTCTTTAGTGTAGATGCATGTTGAGTTTATCAGACGATGCCGTGATTATAAATGAGAGTGACTCCTGGTTAACATGTATTAAAAGGCGTCATGTTTAGTCACTATTTAGTGTGGTATTTTTGGACAATATTCACTCATCATGACAGTAAAATAGGGCATTCTAAGTCAATATACTGCAGTATTTCCTCTCGATCAGTAGAAAATATGGTTAACACCCGCTCATGCATGAAAAAAAAATACCGTCAAATACCGTGCTATAAATTTGTGGTCACACCGCCCAGCACTAATCTGAATGCAGACTCACTGATGTATCCAGGTGTGGGGTTGAACTGTATCTCACTCAAAGACTATAGAATACCCTTAAAGGGACTTTGTCTCACTTCAGTGAGTGAATGAATCACGGGATGACTTGAGCTGTTTCTTGAATGGCTCACACTCTACAGTGAGCTAATTTGGCTTTTTGCACAATATGATTGTGTCTGTTACTGGTGTATTATAATTTTTTATGCAATGGTCGTAGTTTCTTATAACTATAGGTTTTTGTGATTTTGGGATGTGGTGCTTGAAATGTGTGCTGTTGAAGTTTTTTTGTTGTCCTTCAGAATCATATAAAAAAAACGATATTTGAAGTTGTTGAATAGCCAATTAATATATATATATATATTTTTTTTTTTCATTTTTAAATATTCATTTTTTTTTTTATAATAACATTAGTGCCATTTATTATGTTGCCATATTATCATATACAGCTTTTTTTCTTTATCCATTTGGAAATATTATAAATTATTAGATGAGTGAATGTCACAGAAAGTCCATAAAATCTTTCACCTTGAAATCAATAGACGAAAGTTGTATGATTTTCACATTTAAAATTAAATGACATTTTTGTGATAATTTTCTCTGATATTCAAGCACATATTCTCTATAATGTCATTTTTTTCTTGTAATTTCCATATTTTTCATTAGGCCATGCTTACTAATTTTTTATTTATTATTTACTTAGGTTTTCCTTAATCAGCCAAAAAAAAATTATACAAATAAAAAATTAATATTAATGAAAATAAATAAATATTATTATATAATAAAATTTATTAATGTTTTATAATAATAAAAAAATCGACCTGGGGCCGATTGCATAAAAGGTTTAGGCTTGTTCTTTAAGACTGGTAAAAAAAAAAAAAATTCTAGATTAGTTTAAGCTGAATCCAAAATATAAGACTGATTACCCCTTGCTAGTCGGTCAAACTGGTTCTTAACATAGAGGCTAAGTTTATGCAACTGGCCCCTGAACTTACACTTTTTGAGGTTTCATGAGTTGTACACACACACTACAAGAATGAACTCTCTGAGTCTCTGTTTTAGTATTGTATAGTAGCTGACTTTAAACGGATGAATTTCCATCTGTCTCTCCCTCAGGCGACTGTATTCATGATGTTATTCATGATATAAAGGGCAGCTCAGCGTGTAACTAATGCCATACTGACAATTCTGCTGCGGACAGCAGTTTACGCGCACCTTCACACTTTCCTCTTTGGGAGTTGGAGACCTTTAAGCAGATATGAAGACATCAAACTGCTAAACGTATGAGACATGGCCGAACTGCTCGATATGAAAGACAAGCCGTGTTGGACTGAACGAAAGCGTCTGAGCGTTTGAACATGGTTTCGTGGTTTTGTTGCTCTGAATTCTCCATCTGAATGTTTTGCGGCCTCTCGATTGGCAGCGTTGCATTAATTTGTTTACCAGAGAAAACTTCTCATTTTTGTGGATTTCATCTTCTGTCATCTGTATAGAGAGAGTCAGACCTTTGCTGAATAATGATGGAGAGATAAAGAGAAACTTCCTTCATTTCACACGTCACTTTATAAAAATAAAAACTTTTAGAAAATAGGAGTTTATGCAACTGGCCCCTGAACTTACACTTTTTGAGGTTTCATGAGTTGTACACACACACTACAAGACTGAACTCTCTGAGTCTCTGTTTTAGTATTGTATAGTAGCTGACTTTAAACGGATGAATTTCCATCTGTCTCTCCCTCAGGCGACTGTATTCATGATGTTATTCATGATATAAAGCGCAGCTCAGTGTGTAACTAATGCCGTACTGACAATTCTGCTGCGGACAGCAGTTTACGCGCACCTTCACACTTTCCTCTTTGGGAGTTGGAGACCTTTAAGCAGATATGAAGACATCAAACTGCTAAACGTATGAGACATGGCCGAACTGCTCGATATGAAAGACAAGCCGTGTTGGACTGAACGAAAGCGTCTGAGCGTTTGAACATGGTTTCGTGGTTTTGTTGCTCTGAATTCTCCATCTGAATGTTTTGCGGCCTCTCGATTGGCAGCGTTGCATTAATTTGTTTACCAGAGAAAACTTCTCATTTTTGTGGATTTCATCTTCTGTCATCTGTATAGAGAGAGTCAGACCTTTGCTGAATAATGATGGAGAGATAAAGAGAAACTTCCTTCATTTCACACGTCACTTTATAAAAATGGCTTTTAGAAAATAGCAAATAAACTTAAATAGGAAATACTTAAATCAAATGTAGGAAACTTATATAATACACTTATATTCAAAATCTTTAATCAAGATCTATAGATTTTGCTTCTCGAGTACATGTAGCTTATTTAAGAATGATATTATTATATATTATCTAATAATATTAAGAATTTTTTGCAGCGTACAATAGGTCAGTAAAAAAATGCAAGATGCGAAATACAATGTATTAAATACAGATAAATTGTTCACAAAATTTGAGTTGTCACATTTAATTAATTGTGGCTGTTTATGTAAGAATTACTCTATGTAAGAACAATTTATAAATGATATGTTTAATGAATGCGGTTCATTGTAGCTTTGAATTGTGTGATTTAGTGCTGTTTTCGTAGTCGTATTGATTTAATTTTTCGTGAATTTTCAAGCATTAAGATTTTTCTTTTAATAAAATCCACAGTATTTCAATGCATTTATGTTTAGTGTCAGTTTCATTTGTTGAATTTACTATAATTTTTTTTACATTGATATCAATTATTATAATAATATTAATATTTATTATTAATAATATTAGTTTAATAATATCAATATTTAACAACATTTATTATTTAAAAATATCAAATTAAATAATATTAATAATACAGATGACTTTCCAATAGAATTTTATATTGTGGATTGTAAAATGTTGACTTTTAACTTAAGAAAAAGTACCAATGTATTGCTATATTTTTGAACATGCACCATGTAAATACTACAGTATATTGTATGGTCTATAAATATGGTAATCATTCAGTACCGTGATTTATATGAAAATATCCTATATTAATACTGGCTATCATTAGCGTCGTATCACCACAGTGTTGTTGTTACGTTTGCAGAAGTTTTCCAGTGGTAAAGTTCCTGTGGTTCTGCTCTCTGAGCTGGCAGGGCAATGGTGTTTTTGAAGATTAACTCAAATCCATGTGAAATTAGGAGTCAGTGTTAAAAACTGTTGCTGAGCAACGACACGGGTCAAGAGGTCAAACGAGCTTCCTGTCGCTCAGATACATTTTAATATATATTAACCCTTAAATGAATACCTGCGACCCGGGACATCATTCACTACCCTCTCCCTCCTTTATTTTTTACTTTCTTAGTATTCCTCAATCTATTCATTCTAAACAATATAACAAGAAGAAGAAAAAAAATATATATATATATAAAAGAGTGCCTGTTTTCTGATTAATTTTTTGTATAAAGTGTATAGGGTCGCTACAGTCCCGAGGTATGTAAATGTGTAAGTATTTTTTCCTGCGCAACTATATTTACATATCTGATGACTCAATATGTGCAATGCATCTTTATTCCTCGAGGTGGCACTGTTTGATACACAATGTTTCACTCATAATTACCGCAGACATAAAACCAAAGAATATCATCAGCCAAAAACTGAACTGCTTTGAATGGCTTTACTGCAGAGCAATTACTGTACGCAATTAAATATAAATGTCAGTGTCATTTGATGAATAAGCTGCCAGCTATCAAAATATTGAATATGAAGTAGGGCAAAACCACGTTCATATTCGCACGATTTTTTTGCGCAGCTCGTCAGTGAACAACGGCTCTGTGTAGTTAATGCTGCTCAATGTGAAAGCCCACAGGTGATGGAGATTTACCGCTGATTACAGAACCGGCTTTCTGACAAGATGCGCGTTAAATATCGCATGCGATTTATCGTGCAGCCCTAATATGAAGTCATTGAAAACGATAGTTTTTAGAATATGCTTGAGATCGCGAATGTGAGGCAGATGCTGAATGTACTGGGGAAGTGCTCTCTGACGATGACAGCGATGGTACAATTATCTGCTCAAATTGAACACTTTTAAGTTTCAAAAGGTAATGAAATGGGCTTTATTTTATTCTTCTGTAATTGTTCTTAAAATATCCAGAGAGTTTTTTGCTATTGCAGCAGTTAGAGGTCCATCCGTGCTGGATATGTAGGTCCGGGTCGCTAAAGAGCCGAATATGTAATAATAATTGGTGAAACATTCATGCATTTAAGGGTTAACAGTGAAAGTTCAAGCCAAAAACAGGCTTTGAGGTGGAGTTTAGAGTCTTGCCTTTGGGTATGTCTGATTTGATTCTAAATAGCCTGTGAATCAGTTTCCATTATGAATCGCTTTGAAGCTTACAAGGTTATGCTGAAAAACAGATCTTTTTGTCTTGAAATAATTCCATGCCACAAAACTTTCTTGACACTGATTTTGATTCTAGGCTAATTGACAGCGTCTTTCACAAACATCTCTGTTTGCAGGTTGGAGAAAAAAAGAACGGGCAATGTTTGGGAAAATGTGTTGAAAATCATTTTTTAAATCATTAACAAAACGAATGTTAACACGAATGTTTTTTTTTATCATACATATCTACTTCTCATCACATATTCAATATTCAGCAGCTTCATGGGGATGTTGTTGCTAATTTCACATGCGAAATGGGCTATCCAATCACAACAGAGGTCATTTGCATATGCAAATATAGAGTATCTATATCTCAGTGAATCCATCTCGGTGTTATTTTAGTATCATTGATATACTATTATTAATTTTATTAATATTTCATATTATTTATTCAACTATGTATTTTATATGATCTGTTCATTTTAAGTTTAGTTAAAGTTTTGGTAACTTTGTTGTGTGTTTTTGTAATCATTTTATGATCATTTTATTAAGTTTTTTAGATTTGCTTTTAGTTATTTTAGTACTTTAATGAAAATGAGAAATTTTACTTCAGCAACTAGCTACAAAAATAAGTTTAATTATATATATATATATATATATATATATATGTGTGTATATATTATTTTATTTCAGTTTATATTTGTTTTATTTCAAGTAATGGAAATGTTGTTTTTTATGGTTTTATTTGTAGTGTTAGTTAACAGTAAACAGTAATAACCCTGATCTAAACAATTTAATTCTAAAGATCAGAGAGAAGAAAAAATAACAAGGAAAAACTAAAATATGACTTTTTGTTACAAGAAACTTTGACAAATGTTAATGGACATCAGGAAAAAATAAATATATACTACAAAAATGCAGAATATGGCATCTTTTAGGTTTATTTTCAACAAATGCTCATTCTTTTTGCATTTAGATGAAATCATTATTTCAGCTGATAGCGGATAAACTGGAAAACATTGAAATTGAAGTTTATTTAGTTTTAATTATTTTAGTACTTCATCTTAAACTAAACGAAAATGAGAAATGTTAGTTTGGCAACTCACTGAAATACAATACGTTTAATTGTATTTATATTTTATTTTATTTCAATTAATGTTTGCTTTATTTCAAGTAATGAAAATGTTTTTTTAATGGTTTTATTTGTAGTTTTAATAGTTAACAATAATAACCTAGTTTAATTCTAAGTGTCAGAAAGAAGAAAAAAAGGCTAGGAAAAATGAAAATATGACTTTTTTTGTCACAAGAATCTTTGACAAATGTTAGTGGACTTCTTGGAAAAAATAAATAAATACTCCAAAAATAGGGAATATGGCATCTTCGAGCTTCGTTTTGAACAAACGTTTGTTTGTTTTGTGTTTAGATGAAAGCATTCCTGTAGTTGATGGCACATAAACTAGAAAACAAGTCAAAGCGAAATCAAAGTTTATTTAATTTTAAATTATTTTAGTACTTCAACTTCAAACGAATGTTTGTTTTATTTCAAGTAATGAAAATGTTGCTTTTTTATGGATTTATTTGTAGTTTTAGTATTAGTTAACAATTATAATCTCGATCTAATCAGCTAGTTCAATTCTAATGGTCAGAGATGGGACATTTTTGTTGCAAGAAACGTTGACAAATGTTAGTGGACTTCAGGAAAAAACAAATACTACAAAAATATAGAATATGGCATCTTTTAACTTTGTTTTCAACAAACGTTCATTCTTTTTATGCTTGGAAAAAATCATCGCTGTAGTCGATGGCAGATAAACTGGAAAACAGCAGTCTGAATTCGAAGCCTACAGATGAGAGATCTGTTGCGAAACATCAGCCGTGGCTTTTCTCTTGCTGAACGCATGTATCACCCCGAGCCAAGAAAGCATCATACACTTCACCTCATCAGATGAGGACACAGATCTGTCAAACACGTCCCCTCCGGAGAGGACAGACAGCTGTGTGTGTGTGTTTTATCATAGCACGTTGACAAATGTTAGTGGACTTCAGGAAAAAACAAATACTACAAAAATATAGAATATGGCATCTTTTAACTTTGTTTTCAACAAACGTTCATTCTTTTTATGCTTGGAAAAAATCATCGCTGTAGTTGATGGCAGATAAACTGGAAAACAGCAGTCTGAATTCGAAGCGTACAGATGAGAGATCTGTTGCGAAACATCAGCCATGGCTTTTCTCTTGCTGAACGCATGTATCACCCCGAGCCAAGAAAGCATCATACACTTCACCTCATCAGATGAGGACACATCTGTCAAACACGTCCCCTCCGGAGAGGACAGACAGCTGTGTGTGTGTGCTTTATCATAGCGTCTCGCTGTCTTTAACAGCCGTGGATCTCTGCGGAGAGGGACAGACGATCAGATGTGACAAGGAGAGCTGGAGAGGGGCTGTGATGCCCAACAGATAGTGTGTGTTTTCTGAAGGCTCTTGTGGGAGAAAAGAGTCATTGTGGCCTGTGCATCTCCGTGGGTGGCACTGACACGTTTCACGTTCTGGATGCTCGAAGACTCGGAACAAAAGTTTAGAGCCGTTTTCTTTCAGTGTTCGTCTGAGGTTAGAGTCCACGGGTAGCACTTTATTTTACAGTCCTCTTCCTCATGTACATATTATGTACTTATTATAGTAATCACAATGACTAGGTAATGACTAGGACAAGACTGACTCGTGCATTTTTGCTTAAAGGTGAAGACCCTACTCAATGCATGTTTTGCAAGATTCCCCTTTCTGTCAAACCTATTTTATTGGACTGTCCAGCTTTTAATGTATGTAGCGCTTAACCCCTTTAACTGTCACCCCCCATTTTTTTAAATAGGCATGAAAGTGCACTATCCAAACTTAATTTAGAGCCGTTTTCTTTCAGTGTTCGTCTGAGGTTAGAGTCCACGGGTAGCACTTTATTTTACAGTCCTCTTCCTCATGTACATATTATGTACTTATTATAGTAATCACAATGACTAGGTAATGACTAGGACAAGACTGACTCGTGCATTTTTGCTTAAAGGTGAAGACCCTACTCAATGCATGTTTTGCAAGATTCCCCTTTCTGTCAAACATATTTTATTGGACTGTCCAGCTTTTAATGTATGTAGCGCTTAACCCCTTTAACTGTCACCCCCCATTTTTTAAAATAGGCATGAAAGTGCACTATCCAAACTTAAATTGTTGTAATTTATGAACACTTTGGAATACAGACCTACGGTTGGTCTCTTTTTGAAGAAGAAAATCAGCAGATTATTGCAAAAGTGGAATTAAAAAATGTATCAAAGTTATAGAAGTCTAAATTTACTGTAAATAAAATACACTATATTTATTTTATTTTATATATAATAAATATTTTACATAACAGGTTTTACTCTAAATTTGGTATAAAATTTAAGCCTTATGTCTAAATAAGGTATGTTCCAAATTTGAAGTTGAAATGAAAAAATTGAGGTTCCTGTGAGATTTTATTTAGGGCGTTATACCACAAACAGCCACCGGGTGCCATCCAAACTCCATTGAATTTTTAAAATGCATTTTTCTGTCACAAATGTCTAGATTTCTCTGTCAATATTACGTCTATCTCAAAATACCACCATATATGGAATCCTGATGCTCAGAACTTTCCAATGATATGTTTTATGTCAAGATTATAAAAAGGTTTGATTCTAAAAGACCATAATGCATTTTGTAATATGACACTTGACACCGCCCATTAAGGGGGAGGAGACCGCCAAAGATTTTAAAGTACCATTTCCATGGTAATGCAATATCCGATTTCAAAATGGTTTACACAGGATGAATCTTGGGCTTCTAAGCTTTCAAATGATATATAACTTATGATGATTACTAAAAGATTTGATAGAGAAAAGGGACAACAAGAAAAAGAGCGCCAAGCGTCCCACAGGTGGGACGGTGACATTTGGAGTTATTTAGTATAATTTTGCCAGAAAAAGTTTGCTAATGTAAAAAATCTTGTGTTATATAACTTGTTTGTTTTAATTGTTTTTGCCATGAAAATAGCATTAGATGCTGACATGGTATTAAATAAAAACATATTAAAAATATACTGCTAGGCAGTTACTAGTAATTTAGTTACTGTAATAATATTACTTTTTGCAGTAACTAGTAGTGTAACTAATTACTAATAAGATTTCAGTAATGATATTACAGTTACCATCCATAAAACAGCTTAGTTACTTTTGATGCCTCAACCCCGCTGATTTAAAATCCAGCAATCAAATAATTCCTAGATTTATTTTCATAATTTTCACGACTCACACATGCATGTGATGTCCCCAGTGCAGCAGGCAAGCTTGGCATATGGAAAAGCAGATAGAAATATTGCATTATATTGATTTTGTCAGGAAAAAAGATGATCTGAGCACTGTTGTGTAAGTTGTGGCTTTACTTTACTCTGGCATTACATTCCCTCTGATCAGCATGTGGCACATTATATTACTATAATTACAAATCTTTTTGGAAAGTTAAAGAGTTTCTTACAAACTTATGTGATTTGATAAAATACATAATGAAATATAATCGTATATGGGTAACGGAGAAATTACAATTAGCTTCAAGCTACGCATGACAGTTAATGAGATTAATACAACACTGTCTCTATCAATCACTATTGAGTGTTTGTAATCACTTCTGACTGCGATCCAATATGGATTTGGGTCAAATGATGAGGCAGAAATATGTTGTTAGTAATCGTATATGGGTAACGGAGAAATTACAATTAGCTTCAAGCTACGCATGACAGTTAATGAGATTAATACAACACTGTCTCTATCAATCACTATTGAGTGTTTGTAATCACTTCTGACTGCGATCCAATATGGATTTGGGTCAAATGATGAGGCAGAAATATGTTGTTAGTAAGAATTTTATGTGGAAGATACACAGTTACAACTTCTGTGGGGCGTGAAGAAAAAGTAATGTAACTAGTAGTGTAACTAATTACTGTTGCCAGAAAGTAACAAGTAAAGTAACAATAAACCCTAAACCTAACCCTACCCCATGTAGTTACCTTATATGACCAGAACATCCGTAGGTAGGAACACTGTAAATACAGTGTAAGTATATGTATTTACACATACTGTAACATTATATTGATTTTGTCAGGAAAAAAGATGATCTGAGCACTGTTGTGTAAGTTGTGGCTTTACTTTACTCTGGCATTACATTCCCTCTGATCAGCATGTGGCACATTATATTACTATAATTACAAATCTTTTTGGAAAGTTAAAGAGTTTCTTACAAACTTATGTGATTTGATAAAATACATAATGAAATATAATCGTATATGGGTAACGGAGAAATTACAATTAGCTTCAAGCTACGCATGACAGTTAATGAGATTAATACAACACTGTCTCTATCAATCACTATTGAGTGTTTGTAATCACTTCTGACTGCGATCCAATGTGGATTTGGGTCAAATGATGAGGCAGAAATATGTTGTTAGTAAGAATTTTATGTGGAAGATACACAGTTACAACTTCTGTGGGGCGTGAAGAAAAAGTAATGTAACTAGTAGTGTAACTAATTACTGTTGCCAGAAAGTAACAAGTAAAGTAACAATAAACCCTAAACCTAACCCTACCCCATGTAGTTACCTTATATGACCAGAACATCCGTAGGTAGGAACACTGTAAATACAGTGTAAGTATATGTATTTACACATATACATATGTAAAATAAAGTGCACATCCAGAAGCGTGTTGGAGTTTGACTTCTAAAACGCTGTCGGTTTGAAGCCAACATGAAACTGCATTCACAGCACGTTTTAATTCTGTAATGTGACATTTCTGAATGAAACCAAAGATTCTGTTTTTATGAAGCAAGGGACTTGATTTTATTCATCTGGATTGAAACAAATCATGAAAAGTAGAGAAGAGAAGTCTTTAATAAGTTTCAGAATATATGTCCAAAGGGAAAATTAATACTATTGTTGTTACTTTTTATTTTATTAATTTTCTTTTTTTTACTTTTATTGGCACCATTATTGGTTGTCAGCCAATATCAATGTTTTGGTAAAAATATTTATAATAATAATACTTTTTTGTTACTTTAGTATCATTGATTTACTATGATGGTTTTTGAGTAATATTTTGAATTAAATTTTATTTTTATATTTTCTGTTTTGATTTTATTTTTAGTTAGTTTTAATAATTTTGTTGTTTTTGTCATTTTTATGATTTTTTTTTTTTTTTAAATATGACTATATAGTTTTTTTTTATTTTAGTTTTAGTTGCTATTTTATTGGCACCATAACTGTGATCAGCCAAAATCAGTGTTTTAATTATATATTTTAAAATATTTTTATTATATCTTATAATCAAAAATTATTTTTTGTTATTTTAATATCATTGATATACTATTGTACTTTTTGTTAATATTTGAATTAGATTTATTTTAATATTTGAAAATGTTAGTCATTTTGTTGTGTTTTCCTTACTTTACTTACTTTTTACTATTATTATTATTTTTAATATGCCTGTATAGTTTTATTAAGTTTTAGTCTTTGTTTATTTAGTTGCTAGTATATTGGCACCATAACAGTTATTAGCCAATATCAGTGTTTTAATAATATTAAAAAAAATATTTATAATATTTCATATTAAAAAAATTATAATTTTGTTATTTTATTAATTATATTTTAAAAATACTTTTTAATTGTTTATTTATTTAAAAATACATATCATATTTAAATATTTTTTGGTGAAAGCTGTTTCCAAGCCTGTTTATGAGAACTAACTTTAAAGTCATTTTGCACATTTTTATTTAGGAATTACACCTTTATTTTTTGTTTCACAGTTTTTACTTTTATTTCTTATTTAAATTTTCTCACACAATTAGCTGTTTTATTTTTTTTACTCTGAGGCAGAAACAGTGGATTTATTGAAAAAATAAGATACAAAAGTATGTATTGTTTTTATTCATTGTATTGTAGCGCCTTGTTTTTAGCAGTATATGTGACCCTGGACCACAAAATCAGTCTTAAGTGTCAATTTTTTTTAAATTGAGATTTATACATAATCTAAAAGCTGAATAAATAAGCTTTCCATTGATGTATGGTTTGTTATGATAGGACAATATTTGGCTGAGATACAACTATTTGAAAATCTGGAATCTGAGGGTGCAAAAAAATCTAAATATTGAGAAAATCATCTTTAAAGTTGTCCAAATTAAGTTCTTAGCAATGTATATTACTAATCAAAAATTAAGTTTTGATATATTTACGGTAGGAAATTGACTAAATATCTTCATGGAACATGATCTTTACTTAATATCCTAATGATTTTTGACATAAAAGAAAAATCGATAGTTTTGACCCATACAATGTATTTTTGGCTATTGCTACAAATATCCCCCAGCGACTTAAGACTGTTAAGTTTTCCTGTAAAGAGTCTCACGTGAGTTTGTCCGTCTTTAGGCCGCAGAGTCTGGCATCGTCAAGATCAAAACCATCGCTGCAAGAAACACAGACATCCTGGCAGGTAAGAGCGTGTGATGCTGAAGTAATGGTGTGATATGACCCATGTGGAGATAAATAGACACTATTGTGTTGATTTAACATCAGCGCTGAAGGAGAACAGTTCAGAGGTGGTCCAGCCGTTCCTCATGGGCTGCGGAACCAAAGAACCCAAAATCACCCTGCTGTGTCTCGCCGCCATTCAGAGACTCATGTCCCATGAAGTCGTGTCCGAGGTCAGAAAATACACACACAGACACACACACTCTCTCTCTCTCTCTCTCTCTCGCTCTCTCTCTCTCTCTCTCGCTCTCTCTCTCTCTCTCTC
>NW_015505556.1:1267739-1269359 GCF_001515645.1 Sinocyclocheilus grahami
TTTTTTTTTTTTTTAAATATGACTATATAGTTTTTTTTTATTTTAGTTTTAGTTGCTATTTTATTGGCACCATAACTGTGATCAGCCAAAATCAGTGTTTTAATTATATATTTTAAAATATTTTTATTATATCTTATAATCAAAAATTATTTTTTGTTATTTTAATATCATTGATATACTATTGTACTTTTTGTTAATATTTGAATTAGATTTATTTTAATATTTGAAAATGTTAGTCATTTTGTTGTGTTTTCCTTACTTTACTTACTTTTTACTATTATTATTATTTTTAATATGCCTGTATAGTTTTATTAAGTTTTAGTCTTTGTTTATTTAGTTGCTAGTATATTGGCACCATAACAGTTATTAGCCAATATCAGTGTTTTAATAATATTAAAAAAAATATTTATAATATTTCATATTAAAAAAATTATAATTTTGTTATTTTATTAATTATATTTTAAAAATACTTTTTAATTGTTTATTTATTTAAAAATACATATCATATTTAAATATTTTTTGGTGAAAGCTGTTTCCAAGCCTGTTTATGAGAACTAACTTTAAAGTCATTTTGCACATTTTTATTTAGGAATTACACCTTTATTTTTTGTTTCACAGTTTTTACTTTTATTTCTTATTTAAATTTTCTCACACAATTAGCTGTTTTATTTTTTTTTACTCTGAGGCAGAAACAGTGGATTTATTGAAAAAATAAGATACAAAAGTATGTATTGTTTTTATTCATTGTATTGTAGCACCTTGTTTTTAGCAGTATATGTGACCCTGGACCACAAAATCAGTCTTAAGTGTCAATTTTTTTTAAATTGAGATTTATACATAATCTAAAAGCTGAATAAATAAGCTTTCCATTGATGTATGGTTTGTTATGATAGGACAATATTTGGCTGAGATACAACTATTTGAAAATCTGGAATCTGAGGGTGCAAAAAAATCTAAATATTGAGAAAATCATCTTTAAAGTTGTCCAAATTAAGTTCTTAGCAATGTATATTACTAATCAAAAATTAAGTTTTGATATATTTACAGTAGGAAATTGACTAAATATCTTCATGGAACATGATCTTTACTTAATATCCTAATGATTTTTGACATAAAAGAAAAATCGCTAGTTTTGACCCATACAATGTATTTTTGGCTATTGCTACAAATATCCCCCAGCGACTTAAGACTGTTAAGTTTTCCTGTAAAGAGTCTCACGTGAGTTTGTCCGTCTTTAGGCCGCAGAGTCTGGCATCGTCAAGATCAAAACCATCGCTGCAAGAAACACAGACATCCTGGCAGGTAAGAGCGTGTGATGCTGAAGTAATGGTGTGATATGACCCATGTGGAGATAAATAGACACTATTGTGTTGATTTAACATCAGCGCTGAAGGAGAACAGTTCAGAGGTGGTCCAGCCGTTCCTCATGGGCTGCGGAACCAAAGAACCCAAAATCACCCTGCTGTGTCTCGCCGCCATTCAGAGACTCATGTCCCATGAAGTCGTGTCCGAGGTCAGAAAATACACACACAGACACACACACTCTCTCTCTCTCTCTCTCTCTCGCTCTCTCTCTCTCTCTCTCGCTCTCTCTCTCTCTCTCTCTCTCTCTCGCTCTCT
>NW_015505556.1:1269437-1302662 GCF_001515645.1 Sinocyclocheilus grahami
CACACACACACACACACACACACTCTCACACGCGCACACACACACACACACCAGTTAAATAGTTGAACCACTCACTGTGCTTATTATGAGGGTTATGAACACTGCACTGCCACAGTAATGACATTAGAGTCTCAACGGTGAGAGCGGATCAATGGCTCGTTGAGATGAGTTAATGAGTGTGTTTGCAGGCGGCGGCGGGGAACATCATTAACATGCTGTGGCAGCTGATGGAGAACGGACTGGAGGAGCTCAAGCTGCTGCAGACGGTTCTGGTGCTGCTCACCACCAACACCGTCGTGCACGACGAAGTGCTGTCCAAGGTACAGCACACCATTAAACCAAGCCCACAGACGCAAGCGGCTGGTTATAAAGAAAAACAAGATTTGTTTTGCTTTTTTGAAATATGATTGAAGAAAGTCAGTGGGGAATCTCATTAATGCATGTCCGGATAATATTTTGGTCACATAAATTAAGAGGAAATTATAAAAATAATGTAAAATATTTTTTGTTGGTGTGGCATAATGTTTTGGTTATCAGCCAATATCAGTGTTTTAATTATAATTATAAATATTTATAATATTTAAAATTATAATAATAAAAAAAAAAAAAATGTATTGATGTTTCCGAACCTGTTTTTTAAAAAAAAAAAAAGTGTAATTGTGATTTTTTTTTTGTCAGAAAAGAAGAAAAAAAAAATTTGAGTTTGAGTTTTTTATTTCTGAAAGAAAAAGAAAAAAAATCTGTAATTGTGGCTTTTTATTTCAGAATTGCAGATGTATTTTTAATTTTCATAATTTGTAACTTTAGTAAATTAGAAAAATCATTATCTTTATCTATAGGCAATAACTTTGTTTCATTATGTTTAAAAATTATAATATTAATATAATAAAAGTATAATTTAATGGAAGACATTTCATCAAATAAAAATTTTTTTAATTGCAATATTTTTCTTTCAAATGTTTTATAATTTGTTACTCATAGTTATTATAACTTACAACTATTTTCTTAATTTAAACTCTCACAATTAATTGTTCTATTTAGTTTTACTCTGAAACAATTTATTTTTTGAAAAAGTAAAACAGCTCTATTTAATGGTTCTTTTGAAATTGCATTTATTTTTTTCAAATTATAGTAGCATATTGTTGAATATAAACTACTTTAAAGTTTTTTTTTTGTTTGTTTTTTTTTTACTGTATTTGTTTTTTTTCTTTACAAAGTACAAAAATAAAAAAATAAATATATATATATATATTAATAACTTTCAAAAATAATTATCTACTAAAATTTCAATGATGGATTATACAACATTTACCACAGTCTTGGATAACGACTGGAAAAGTCATGGAAATAAATAAAAATCATATAGCAAAATTTATGTAGCAAACATATATTTTGTATATTTTGTATTCTCAGATTTACATTTTTACAATTTAAAATAATAAGTTGCTGCTTGATATGTTTTAACTCTTAAAATGATCTTAAAAATCCTTATCTATTAATCTCAAATGACAGGAAAGCTCATGTGAAAATATAGAAATTCAAAAGCTGTGGAAATCCTGATTTGCATATTGAAATTTCAGAGGTACAGTAGCAGAAATAGCCTGTTTAATTCTTAGTAGAGCTCTGTTGAAGGATGTCAGTGCACAAACAAGTACCTTTTATGCTTCTACACTGTTGAAATTAGTTTTTTAAGGACATACATATATTTTATTCAGATAGTGTAACCAAAGCCGCTCTCGCTCTTCAGCATGTTGCTTTTGTGCTTAGGCCATCGTTCTGTGTTTCCGGCTGCACTTCACTAAAGACAACATCACCAACAACACGGCGGCCGCCACCGTCAGACAGGTCGTGACCGTGGTGTTTGAGAGGATGGTGGCGGAGGACGAGAAATTCAAAGGTGAATGTTTGTATTGCACTTCCTCTTGTACCCAGACCCCTGTCGTCTGCTGCTGCGTTCGTTATTTTCTGTCTGCTCGCCGCAGGTCTGACGGAAGAGCCTCCTGCTGTCCAGGGCAACAGTAACCGGCGCTCCGTCAGCACCCTGAGACCCAGCGCTAAAGACGCCTACATGCTGTTCCAGGTCAGTCGGAGGATACATTAGCAGACTGTAAGGATGCAACAGCGATATTGGTTCCAAAACCCAAATGCAAACAATATCCATCATTCAAAACTCAGAGTAAAAATATATGTAGATATGTTTTACAGTGAGTCACTAAAAACGTAATCACGGTAAAATGATGAACGGTCACAAGTAGCTTACTGCTTTTGTAAAATGGTAACCACAGCTGTATGATTTAAATTATACAATTAACATGTTTAATAAATAATTATATTTGCTTGGTAATAATAACCGTAATAAAAAGTTCTTTCTCAACTATTAACTGTAGATTGTTGGGAACGTTTAATGTAATGATTATATTATAATGTTATATGATTCTAATATAATATTATAATATATTAATAATGAAATATAAAATAAATAATATAAAGGGATTTAAAATATTATGTTCATAATAGAGTTTGTAAGTTTGACTGTAGGTTGTTAGCAACATGAAATATTATAATTAGTATATTAATATAAATAAAATAATATAAAATTAGTAATATTAAATCTTATTGCTTTTATGAAATGCTGACAACAGCTGTATGATAAAAAAATTCAATATTCAATAAATAATTATATTTATTAGTAATAATAACCCTAATAAACTGTTCCTTCACAAGTAATATAGTTTAACTGTAGGTTCATGGCAACTTTAATATTATGATATAATATTCAATTTCAATTTCAAAAGCTTTATAGTCTATCCCCAGTGGGGTATAAATTGTCTTCAGACAAAGGCTCAACACACACACAGCACAAATAGTCCTCACAACAACAAACTACATTACATCACAAAAACACAACTGAAACAATATTTAAAGCTGCAGTCCATAACTTTTGGCACTCTAACGGTTAATAAACAGAACTGCATGCGTCTTGCAGAAGAACATTGTAGCCGGAGCTACTTCTCTCTGTTTATGTCTATGAGGAATCACGCAGGTACTGGGCTACTCCGCAGCGGTACCTACCCGAACCAGTCTAAAATAGTCTGCATATAAACACGTATTATAGGTGTACCGTAGTGATTCAGGACAAGCCAAAAACGCGGTTTGGAAAATGGATTCATGGTGTACTCGATTATTATATACATTTTGTAAATTTTGAACACAAAAAAGATGAGAGGAGTCTCCCACAATAACAGAGGCTTTCCTTTTTAGTGCCACAGTGAAAAGATCAGTGAGAGGTGTTTGTCTCTCACCAGTTATTTTACTCGCCACATTTATAATCCTTAAAAGTCTATTTTTGCTTTTAGCAGAGAGAGAGTTAAACCAGGACACACTATTAAAAGTAAGAACAGACTTGATAAGTGATTTACTGTATATACAACAATCAGAATATCCTTTTCAATGTTAAAACTCCTCAGTTTTCTCAATAAGCCTAGACGTTGATAAGCCTTTTTAAAAACACTATCTGAATGCTCTGAATCAAATTAAAATTGGGAGTCAATCGCAGTACCTAAGTATTTAAAAGATCCCACCTGTTCAACTTTCTCTCCATTAACTAACAAAGGTTCACAGAGGGCTCGTATGTTGTTAGCCCCACAACACATTTCTTTAGTTTTACTAATGTTAAGCTGCAGAGAACTCTCCTCTGTCCAAAATGTAATAAAATTAACAAAACTGAGGTAAGTATCTAATGACTGAATATCCTTTACACTTCCCACCAGTGCCATATCATCTGCATATTTTATAAGCGTCAGATTGTCAGTATCACAGGTCATTTCATTTATATAAAAATAAAATAAATTGGTGATAAAACACACCCCTGAGGAATGCCAGTGTTTAAAACCACATTCTCCGACTTTTTCCCATTTACTAATACATGCTGTGGATGGTCCCGTAAAAAACTATTCATCCATAAGATAAGGGTTTGGTGCACCTGCAACTCCTCCAACCTCCTTAAAAGAATATTTATGTTCACAGTATTAAAAGCGGAAGGAAAGTCCATAAATAAAATCCTAACGCAACAATCTGCCGCATCCAAGTTTTTTCCAACCTCATCCATCAGAGTGAGTGTGGCATCTTCAACTCCACACCCAACTCTCTTAGCAAACTGCAAGGGATCGAATTTCCCAATCATTGCTTGGGAGAGTTGCTGACAAACCACTCTCTCCATGCACTTACAAAGCACAGATGTTAAAGCCACTGGTCTGTAGTCTATAAGGTCCTTAGCATGTGCCTTTTTGACAGTGGAATAATGGTACTCTCTTTCCAGGCCTGAGGTACAACATTACAGTCAAACGACAGCAAGCTGATGCAAGTTCAGCAAAAGTTCCCGCGAATATGCCAAGTTTTCCGCGGCTAATGAACATGCTCCGGTCGGCGTTGTCTGCATTGTCCACAAAGCCAAAACTGGTTGCAAAACAAACACCAAGAGGCCTAGAATTGTCCAGAGATCCGCCATCATGTATAAAAGACAAACTTTTAAAATAAAAAGAGTTACGAACAAACAAACAAAACATAAAGCCTGAGTCAAGAGTCGCACAAACAGCGTTGCGCCCCGAAAGTTTCATTTATAGATTAATATAAATTAATTAATATCAAATTAATATTAAAAATGAATGTAAATTAATATTAATTAATAGAAAATTATTTATATAAAATTAATATAGCTTATTGCTTTTATTAAATAATGCAAATAGCTGTATGAGTAAAACAAAACTTAAAAAAAAAAAAACTATGTTCAGTAAATAATTACCCATACAATGTATTTTTGGCTATTGCTACAAATATACCCCAGCGACTTAAGACTGGTTTTGTGTTCCAGGGTCACATATTGACTAGTTTTATTCTGCAGGATTTGTGTCAGCTGGTGAACGCCGACGCCCCCTACTGGTTAGTGGGAATGACCGAGATGACCCGGACGTTCGGCCTGGAGCTGCTGGAATCAGTTTTAAATGACTTTCCTGAAGTTTTCCTGCAGGTAAACCCCACACATCCCGATGAAAACAAACATTCCTGAAAGACGGATGGCAAATAAACAAGAGGAAATGACTGGTTCCCAGCTGTCGGCCTTCCGATCGCTCTCTAACCTTGTGTTCTCTCCGTGTCTCTGTGTGTAGCATCAGGAGTTCAGTTTCCTGCTGAAGGAGCGCGTGTGTCCGCTGGTCATCAAGCTGTTCTCTCCCAACATCAAGTTCCGTCAGGGCTGCAGCAGCAGCGCCTCGTCCCCGGCGCCTGTGGAGAAACCCTATTTCCCCATCTGCATGAGACTGCTGCGGGTCGTCTCGGTCCTCATCAAACACTTCTACAGCCTCCTGGTGAGACGCACAGTGATGCTCCAGTGTAGGGATCAAGGTCCAAGTTTATTTGTATAGCACCTTAAAACAAAAGACATACATAATAAAAAAGAACACAAGTATTGTATCTGATAAATGTGCGATATGGGCTTAAAAATATATCAATGATCATTTCTGATATTTATTGCGATAACGATTTCAATGACGATAATTCAGGGAATCCTGTTTTAGAGAAAAGTATTATCTTTCCTATTTTTACCCAAAATAGGGTGTTGTGAGCATTAATGAGTGCACACGTAATGTAATGACTGTTTAAAGGGATAGTTCATCCAAGAATGAAAATTCTGTCATTAATTACTCACCCTCATGTCGGTAAATTGTTTTTCCCCTATTCACCTGGAGTGTCTTGCCCAAAAGTTGCTTTTGAAATATGTAAATGGCCTCTGTTATGATTTCCTACCCTGCATAATGTTCATCAGGATGGGTTGCTGAATATTAAAAAGGTGTTGTTGATATGTAAATGCAGGCAGCCATATGTTAATGAGCTCACAACAGTGAATATTTTTGAATGTTTCATTTTCAAAAGAGCAAGAAAATAATTTTTACTCATTTAATATCTAGTTTAATGCATCTTATTGTGTTAATTTTGATATATTGGTGTGTTGAATTTGTTTGTGGTGCACTTCTGTGCTGGAAAACATTCAGGTATCCAGCACTGCAGTTGCTGATGTTGTTTGGATGCATCAGTGTGTTGTCACATTGGTAATTTCTGCATCTACAGTGCTCAGTGTGTGTGTGTGTGTGTGTGTGTGTGTATCTACAGTGTGCAGTGTGTGTGTGTGTGTGTGTGTGTGTGTGTGTGTGTGTGTGTGTGTGTGTGTGTGTGTGTGTGTTGTAGGTAACGGAGTGTGAGATCTTCCTGTCTCTGCTGGTGAAGTTTTTGGATGGAGAGAAGCCGCAGTGGCTGAGAGCCGTGGCAGTGGAGTCTGTGCACAGACTGTGTGTTCAGCCACATTTACTGCGGTGAGTATTATCACACACTCACACACACACACACACACACTCACTCACTCACTCACTCACTCACTCACACACACACACACTCAATCACTCACTCACAGACTCACACTCTCTCACACACGCACACACAGACACACACTCACTCACTCACACTCACAGAGACTCACACACACTCACACAGACACACACACTCACACACGCAGAGACACACACGCAGAGACACGCACACACACACGCACACACAGACACATACTCACAGAGACTCGCACACTCACAGACACACACACTCACACACGCAGAGACACACACGCAGAGACACGCACACACACACGCACACACACACACACTCAATCACTCACTCTCAGACTCACACTCTCTCACACACGCACACACAGACACATACTCACAGAGACTCGCACACTCACAGACACACACACTCACACACGCAGAGACACACACGCAGAGACACGCACACACACACGCACACACAGACACATACTCACAGAGACTCGCACACTCACAGACACACACACACACTCACTCACACAGACACTCACTCACACACACAGACACACACACTCACAGAGACGCACACACAGACTCAGACACACACACACACAGACGCACACATAATTTTTTTTATAAATGTTTAGAAAAGCTGACATGCTAAAATTATTAGAAGTACAAATTTTATTTTTACTTCTGTTTTTTTTTTTTTTTTTTACTTCTGTTCATTTTTATGCAGATACTATTTTCCAAAACCTAAACAGTTTTCTTGTTAGCGAAAACTATTTAAAAATCATTTCATTTTTGTTAATTGAAATAAAGCTGAAATAAAATATTGATATTAGATGAAAGACTTCAATGTAAAAAAACTAACTGAAATAAAATGTTTAAATACTAAAATAACTCAAACTTAAACATACATTAAACCAAACAATAGAATAGAAATGACAACTAAATAAAAATGACAAAACCACATAACAAAATTACTAACAAATAACATCTAAAAACACTCTTCCTGTATACATTCACATACATTTATTTTATTGGCTTAATAGCATAAAATGCATGTTTTTTATTATTAAGCCATATAGTATATGAACAGTAATTAATCTAATACAGTCTAATCTAATGTAATAACAAATATAATGAGTAACATACAATACATGTACACATTAATATGTATAAACAGTAATATGCAATCAGTTATATAAATGAATTTAATGCAATTGAATCTAAAATATAAACTGTAAAATACAATACATTTTACAAATTAATATAATATATGAACAACATACAATACATTTCTAATTGAAAAATATAGTTTTTTTAATGTTTGTTTTTAAAAATTAATTTGTTGTAATGTAATTTATATGATCTAAAAATACTCTTTCCTGTATATATTCAGATTTCAGACTTCAGACTTCAGATTAGATTTAGATCAGCTTTTAAACTAAAATCTTATGTGGAATGTTTTGACAGATCTTGTGATACAAATGGTATCTTTTGTTGGCTTAATAATATAAAAGCTTGTTTTTATTAGTTTTCCTGCAGAGATATTTCTCTTCTTCTGGAGTTCATGAAGGTCTTATGTGTGCAGGTCTTTCTGTCAGTCGTACGACATGAAGCAGCACTCCACCAAAGTCTTCAGAGACATCGTCAACGCTCTGGGCTCCTTCATCCAGTCCCTCTTCATCCTCCCCAGCGCAGGAAACACCTCCTCCACCAGCACGCCTGCAGGTCACACACACACACACACACGCGCGCGCTGAGATCTTCATGTTATAATGACTGATTGTCTCATGTGAAAGTCAAACTGTGTGTGTGTCAGGTGGGTCGGTGTCGGGTTCACAGGGGTCCGCTCAGGGAGGTCCGGGTGTGGCAGCAGTAGGGGGAGGTCTGATCACACAGGCCGCTTTTGAGTACCGGGGCACCTGGATCCCCCTCATGAACGTCAGCATCCAGGGCAGTGCCAAAGCCACCTAGTGAGTGACCACACGCTTTCAGTACTGACTAGCCTTTACTAGGGATGTGCGAGACTAGTCGACTAAATGATACTGCTGCTGCTAGTCGACACACTAGTTGTTTTTGCTCATTTCAAATTACTGTTAATGTTGCATTTTAAAAATTTATACATTCTTTTCAAAAAGTCTAGTTGACATACTGGTTGTTTCATTTTTTTTTTTTTTGCACATTTATGTTTTGCAATATATTTTTTCAAAGGCTATGTTTTAAATTACTCTCATTATAATATTGCATTTTAAAGATTAATACATTATTTTGAAAAAATCTGGTTGCCACACACTATTCATTTGCATTATTTTTTTTTTGCACATTTATATTTTGCTTTATATTTTTAAAAACTGTCAAATTGCTGTCATGTTAATGTTGCATTTTAAAAATCAATACACTATTTTGAAAAAGTCTAGTAGACATACTGTTCATTTACATAATAATAATTATTTTTTTGCACATTTGTTTTATTTTGAAGAACATTCAAATTACTGTCATGTTAATGTTGCATTTAAAAAAAATTAATACATTATTTAAAAAAAAAAATCTAGTTGACATACTGGTTGTTTAAGTTTTTTGCACATTTATGTTTGGCTTTAAATTTAGAAATATATATTTTTTATTTTTTTGTTCATTTATGTTTTGCAATAAATCTTTAAAAATTAATACATTATTTTAAAAATTCTGGTTGCCACACACTATTCATGTGCATTATTTGTTTGCACATTTATATTTTGCTTTATATTTTTTAAAACTGTCAAATTGCTGTCATATTAATATTAGATTTAAAAAATCAATACATTTATTTTGAAAAAGTCTAGTTAACATACTAGTCATATCCATATTTTTTTTTTTTGCACATTTATGTTTTGCATTATATTTTTTACAAAGGCTATATTTAGATTATTGTCTTGTTAATGTTACATTTTAAAAATGAATACATTATTTTCAAAAAAAGTCAACATACTAGGCGTTTACATTATGATTTTTTCCACATTTATGTTTTGCTTTTTTATTTTTACATCTACAGTAAAGTAACTGCCGTGGTAATGTTGCATTTTAAAAATGAATGCATTATTTTGAAAAAGTCTAGTTGACATACTGGTTATTTACATCTATTTGTTTTGCTTTATATTTTTGCGTCATTTTGCTGCCTGTCATGTGTACAGATGCTTTTGATTGTTGATTTTAATAATATGTCTATATTGGTTAACATTGATTAAGTGAACACTTAAGTTTAATGTACAATAATCATAACGCAAGGAAAGCACCTTGCACGTATATGATCTATTTTTCAGCAGCATTCAGAATAGGATTTGACTGTTTGATTCATAGGCTATTGGATCGCTCATACTTTTTTTGACTGTATTTTGACTGCTAGACTAGTTGGTTACAAATTCCGTTTAAACGGTAAATCAGTCCCTAGTGTTTACTTTGTCCGTGCTGTTGGTCTAACGTGTGTTTCTTCTCAGTCTGGAGATGCTGGATAAGGTGGAGCCGCCCTCCATCCCTGAAGGTTACGCCATGTCTGTGGCCTTCAGCGCCCTGCTGGATCTGGTGAGGGGAATCACGTCTATGATCGAGAGAGAGCTCTCCAAACAGGAACAGGAAGCTGCTGTGAGGAAGGAGGCGGAGCTTGTTAGTCCTCCACAGAGAGACAGCTGCCCTCAGGAACCCAGTGAGTTCATGTCGACGTCACATGTTTGTGTGTCTCATCTCAGAGGTCTTTGAATCTCTCAACCTGAAGTATATTTGGAGAGCATTTCTTTAATAATGAGACTATGCTCTGTGCTGACCTCTGACTGCAAAACCAGTATACTGTGACTTTATATAACGTGTTGTTATATATAATGTAATATGTAATAAACAGTATGTGTAATGGTAACACTTTACAATAAGGTTCCATTTGTTAACATGAACTAATTATGAAAAATACTTGTAAATGATTTATTCATATCAGTTCATATTAATTTCAACATTTACTAATACGTTATTAAAATCCATATGTATGTCTTAATAATAATTAATGGATGTGAGCTAACATGAACTAACACTGAATAGTTGTATTAATTAATTTGTATGACTTTTTTTTATTCATTTTTATTAATAATTTATACTTTTATTTACATTTAAAGATGTTAATGAATACTGTTACAAATGTATTGATAATTGTTAGTTAATGCATTAATTAACATAAACTAATGGACTGTATTGTAGTGTTAACTGTTTAACAAATGTAATATATCATTCATACTATACATACTATAATTCAATACTAACAGAAGATACAATACATTTTACAAATAAATCTAATCTAATATAATGTAATAATATGATATAATCGTATACATATATATATATATATAAACAGAAAATCCAATAAATTTAACAAAAAAATAAGTAATAATAATAATACAAATAAGTCTAATCTGATCATATATAAAAAGTAACATACAATAAATTTCACAAATTAATCCAATTCAGTCTAATCTAAAATAATATAACAATATAGCATAAATGATAATATAATATAATGTATAATGTAACACAATAAATCTTACAAATATAATATTTAAACAATAATATACAATGGATTTTACAAATGAATCTAATCTAATGTAACAATATAATGAAATATATAATATAATCAATTACAATACATTTTACAGTTATGAAATGTATAAACAGTAACACAATAATATGGACAAATTAATAAAATCTAATCTAAAACACTTTATTTTAGTGTGCAATTGTTAAACGTTACTTGTACTTACTGTATAATTACAAGCAACTAACATAATAACAACAAGTACATAACAACAGTACATTAAACGAAAGTGTGACCAAGTATAAGTACAATATAAATACAAAATGTGAAAAATGTGTGAATTTGATGCACATAGCAGAAAATGTGTGCAAGTGGTATATTTTATACTTGAGCTATAATAATTAAGTTCTGTCATTCAGAGAGTGCAAATTGTGCATCTGGATTGATTTATAGGGAAATTACAAATTAAACAGTTATAGAACAGTTCAAAGTTTGTAAATGAATCTGAGCTGAATAGCAGGACACAGTCAGATACCAAATGATGTATGATATTATGCAGTAAATGTTACATAAACCACACAACCCTAATCTGCTCATTATGAATGTCAGAATCAGTGATGTGTATATGCCAGTGTTTTGTCCCTGTATTGATGCCGTGTGTGTTTTGCAGTGACTCATGAGGTTTGGGAGGAGATGGTGAACGCCTGCTGGTGCGGCCTGTTGGCGGCCCTTTCACTTCTGCTGGATGCCAGGTACGGGATGCTTTCTTAATATATCACTATATGTTAACTGTTATTGTAATAGCTAAAGCTTTATACTTGTGACCCTGGAGCACAAAACCAAAAAATGATCGATTTTCTTTTATGCCAAAAATCATTAGGATATTAAGTAAAGATTATGTTCCATGAAGATATTTTGTAAATTTCCTACCGTAAATATATCAAAACTTCATTTTTGATTAGTAATATGCATTGCTAAGAACTTCATTTGAACAACTTTAAAGGCGATTTTCTCAGTATTTAGATTTTTTTGCACCTTCAGATTCCAGATTTTCGAATAGTTGTATCTCGACCAAATATTGCCCTATCCTAACAAACCATACATCAATGGAAAGATTATTTATTCAGCCTAATATACCTTAGATAATGTATAAATCTCAATTTTAAAAGAATTGACCCTTGTTACTGGTTTTGTGCTCCAGGGTCTCAATGAATCTGATTAGCATATATAAATCATACCAGACGGACTGTACTGATGATATTTGCCGTGTTTCTGTCAGTACGGACGAGACGGCCACAGAAAACATCCTAAAAGCGGAGCTGTCCATGGCGTCTCTGTGTGGACGTCTGGGTTTGGTGACGCCGCGTGACGCTTTCATTACGGCCATCTGTAAAGCATCTCTCCCTCCTCACTACGCCCTCACCATCCTGAGCAGCAACGCTGCCAACCTCTCCAATAAAGGTACGAGAGCGGTACATGCTGACGTTCACCTCAAATACAGCTTATGATAAGCAGATAAACAACCAAAAATACAGTTTTGGTCAGTGATTTTAGCACTTCAAAACAGTTTCAGCCAAAACCGAAAACTCATTGCCACCCGAAACAATGAAGGGCTTTGAAGGGTTTTGAAGGGCTAAAATCATTGAGCACTTCTCCGATGGTGCAGCTGTGTGGATGCTAGTGCTGGATTAACAATATCAATTTCTCATTTTTAATAGATCTTCGTTTTGATGAACCGAGATCTTTTAGTTTATGTATTTCAGGTGATGTATGAACAAAACTTCACTAAATATTATTTGTAGTCTACCTGCTAGAGATGCACCGATTGCAAATTTTTTTGGCCGATTCTGATTGCAAATATTTTTTTTTGTAAGTGTGACCTGCCGATACCGATTTTTGCCGATTTCGATTTTCTTTCTAAATACTATAATTGACAGCATATACAAACAAAAATCTATACTTTTTTAATGCAAACATTATTTAAAACAATTAAACATTACAATCCCCCCAATCTGGACAAGGTTACATGTTCTCTCACTTAAAAAACTCTCAAAATAAAGTGCTCTGTGACCAGAAAAGAGGTAGAAATAACAATTAACTGACAAGGAGTTGCTGTATATAACAAAGCAGATGTCATTTCCCACTATGTTTCTTAAATTATATACGATCGGTGCATCTCTACTACCTGCCATCCAATAATTACAATAAGCTCAGAAACAAAGTCTCCGTTTTCAAATTCTGTCAAAATTTGAAAAATCATTTAAAAAGTTGATGACAGACTTGTGTGCAATTCTTACATGGAACTCAAGTTTTTGAGCGTTATGAAATATATTTGATTAATTGAATTAATTGATATAAATTCCCTGCATACTGATTTTGGGCTGCCAATTCCAGAAATAGTGCTTGTTTTGCTCGAGCATGTCACACTTTTTGCATTTTTGTAGCATTTTTGCTTTTGAAAACCATTTTTAAGGTGATGAAGTCTTGTATTCTCCTTTAATCAGCAGAAAAACTGCCACAAAGACACGACTCCTGTCTGCATCTGAACCAGATTACAACTATTTGTTCAATCCTCGGCCCATTTTCACATGTTTTTGTATTTTATGCCTAATCCTGATTTCAAGGTTAAAATTATGGCCAGTGATAGAAGAAAATGCAAATATAGTCCAGATGTTTTCTGCTGCATCTGTGGGTGTTTTACTCTATCAAAATAGCAACAGAAAATACATTTATAAATTTATATTTATGTTTTTGTAAAGTTCTTTGACATTTATTGTAGGATTTTTCCACAGATTGTAAATTAATGCAGATTGCATTAAAGCTGATACATAAACTCAAGTGGACAAATCTTCATTCATATTACGTCAAAATAAATAAATAAATAAAAGAACTACATTGTGGAAAGTTCTTACTAATATTTTTGAACTAAGCATAATCAAATTAGTTTGTTTTTTGTAAATCAGCAGTTTTTATTTATTTATTATTTTTATTAATGCATGGCTGTTATTAAATAAACTTTATTTTCAGTCTGGTTTTCGTCTAAATCAGGGTTCCTACGGGGTTTGGAAAAGTATGGAATTTGATTCAAGTATTTTCCAGGTCTTGAAAAGTATGGAAAAAAAGAAAGCAGAGTATGGAAAAATATTTGTTTCGCTATTTAGTTTTTATAATAGAAAATGAAGAATTGAATGAAAATAAATTTAGTGTACAAGCAGGGAGATTTCATGGCAGCTGTTTAGTGATTCTTTAGTGATTGTCAAATATGCACTTTTTGATTATGCAAAATGCAGGCTATAAGCATTTTGGGTTTCTTCTCACAATATTCTTAGCACCGTATTACATAGTCTCAAGGACCTTTGCAAAAATAAAAAAATATGCAGACTTTTATTTGCGCACAAGAAACCATTAAACTTAGTATATAGGACAATGCACACTAAGCCACCTATTGTGCCATCAGCCCATTTCACAGTGTGTTTTCTTGGCCTCTACAAAGTATGCGTTAAAGAGACCCTAAGGGCTTTTTATTTTAGGGACTCTGTGTGTTGTCACGAGAAAATCAATGAAAAAACCCAGAGAAAATAAAAAATATTTACAAATGACTGAACTATAGACCAAATATAAAGCTGAAAATAATGCTCTATGGACCATTTATGTTAAATATTGTATGAAAATCTATTGAGAGGTTTGGAAATTTGAGGGGTTTTTTTTGTTGAATTTTGAAATGAAAAATAATGGGTAGGAACCCTGTAAATGGAAACGTATATTTCGTGATTCAGTAAAAAATTCATTTCGGTGCATCACTGGCCACAAGCCTTAGGACCTTTGTGTGTGTAAGTGTATGTAGTTTAATGCGTGTGTGTGTGTGTGTGTGTGTGTGTGTGTGTATGTAGTGTACTCTATCCAGGGTCAGAGTGTGCAGATGGTCAGTCCGTCCAGTGAATCTCACCAGCAGGTGGTAGCAGTGGGTCAGCCGCTCACCACACAGCCGCAGGGCACCGTAGTGGTAAATCACACACGTTTACCTTGCTATCGAAAACATATCATAGATTTCTGTTGCTTTTATATGATGTTAATTATGGCAGAGCGCAACAGCACTTCAGACAACAAGAGTTTTAGTCTAATAAAGCCAAACAGACAGCTAATTATGACTACAGAGTAACTCAAGCTACTCTTAAGTTGTTGACTTCATTTCTAAATCAGTTTCAAGTGCAGCTGAATATTGTTCCAGGTTAATTGTGAGGGCTTTTCTTTCTCTCTCTGTCTGTGAATCAGCTGACAGCGAAGAACATTCAGTGCATGCGGACGCTGCTGAATTTGGCTCATTGTCACGGTGCTTATCTGGGAGACGAGACACGAGACTGGGTTCACGAGGACGAGACGAGACGAGATTTTTAGACTTTTTTTTAAAAGAAATCCTCATTGTTGAAATATATAGGGAAAAATAGTCTTTTGTTCAACTGAAAAACACAAAATGCAAAAAAGTAAGTGCATTTTGAAATCAACTTGCACTTTATGAAATTAAACATCTATTTTAATAAATTTTATGCAGCAATAAACAACATGTAAACACTGCAAAATGTTTTGCCACAAACTCAACTGACAGGCAAGTAATTGCACAAAAATTATAAATCGTATAGATAAAAATAAATAATACACAACATAAATATCCCTTTAACGTGGAAGTGAAGCAGTCAGTCAAGTTTACATTATCTAGTAAACTGATTTCCACTTTAATAAAAAAAATATATAATAAACACGATTAATGTATCCATTTAAAAGAATAAAGCAGTTGTTCCCAAACTGGGGGGCACGGCAAGGCTGAGGGATAGTTAGGGCCCTGTGAAATCCATTTTATTTTTTCCTAAATTCCATTAATTTTTTTTCCAAATTCCATTTTTTCCGTTTAAATTTTTCTGGATTCTGTATTTTTTTTTTTTTTTTATATTTCTCGACTCCTTTTTAATAGTTAAATGAAATGTTATTAATTAAAAAGCATGTCTAATTAATTAAAATCATGAAACTTATGCATTTTCACATCAATTTATTAAAGGTTTAACAAAAATGTCATGTTTAGGGCCATGGCCCTGTGAAATCCATTTTATTTTTTCCTAAATTCCATTAATTTTTTTTCCAAATTCCATTTTTTCCGTTTAAATTTTTCTGGATTCTGTATTTTTTTTTTTCGTTTTAATATTTCTCGACTCCTTTTTAATAGTTAAATGAAATGTTATTTATTAAAAAGCATGTCTAATGAATTAAAATCATGAAACTTATGCATTTTCACATCAATTTATTAAAGGTTTAACAAAAATGTCATGTTTAGGGCCCTATGAAATGTTTTATTTTTTCCCACCATATTATTTAGATTTTTTATTGTTACCAAATTCTGTGTTTTAGCATGTCTAATTATTTGAATGCATAAAACAACTTAATTTATTCATTTTTTTTCTTAAAGTAGCCGTATGAATTTTTCCCGCCCTCAGAAATTCTGTGTTGTGTATTTACATTTTTCTGGTTATCAAATTAAGGCATAAAACATTAATATAATTTATAATTTATCTTTTAATTATTGAAAATTAAGCAAACAAGATTTTTTTTTTTAGCAAACAAAGGGGATTTACTATTAAAATTAAAACATGGAAGACATGTTTTGTGTGATTATTTAAAAAAAATAATGTTTGTTTCATTTTAGTAGTAGTAGTATGCTATGTACATTCTACTGAAAAATAGTTATAGGCACAATGTCTTCAAATCAAACCAGACTTTTATTTTGACGGGTTGCCGTGAATACCTTTACAGTTCTGTGTATGTGATATGACGCTAGTTTTACTCAAATCAAACGCTAAAATGCTCATGAAGTGACTCTCAGAGCAGTTCTGGAGATGTTGTTCATGTGTTTACGTCCTCATTTAGTGCGAGGGCAGACGCTGAAATCACCGCGAGCGTCACGTGCGCTTCAGTGTGTGTGTAGTAAATGAAACCGCGCGTCTGCGCCATTCATTAACAGAGACAGGCAGAGCATGCAGGATTCATGTCTATATAAATCGACTTTTGCGGCTTAATATTTACAGATACTAGTCCAAATCGTGATTTGATTTAAGTGTAATGACCTACTTTTGATTAATTCATTCAAAATTCGACAAATTCCGTGACATTCCGCGTTAAACTGGGAGTTCTGTTGTTATGAATGGATAAAGACTACGCCATAATTTTCCCGCTTATCATGCGGCCACTTGCCTGATGTGAACATAAAATATCTTACATACCACCACTTGTGAAAGAGCCAGTTTGCGCAAGGATATCGTCACACCCCTAGTAATAATATAATGTATAATAATACTTTTTTCTTTTTTAAACCGTGATATGGAGTTTATAAATAAATAAATAAATATGCAAATATAATAAATATACAATCAATTTTACAAATACATATAATATGTAAACGGTAACACGTTTTGCAATACGTTTTGCAAATAAATAAAATACATAAACGGTAATATACAATACACTTTACAAATAATATATATGTAATTAAATATATTTAAACAGTAAAACATTATAAAAAATTATAATACTATAAAATACTATACATTTTACAAAGATACAATGTAATATATAAACAATAATATACAAAACATTTAGCAAATCTAAGATATAAATAGTAATATACAATAAATTTGACTAACTAATATAATATATAAACTGTAACGTACAATAAGTTTTACTAATTAATATAACATAATATATGATTTAATGTTTGAAAGACGGAAATAAATATTAGTTTTGTAGTTTTACTATTGCTCCTTAAAAGTATTATTATTATTATTAATAAATACCTTTTTTATTTTACAGTACAATACAGTGTAATAGTAATATATGTCTTTATTAAAGAGTAAAGAACAAGAGGTTCATTTTTTCCCTTCTTTTTTTGCCTGATTGTATTTGACATTCACTAATTTTTATCTCTTCTTCTCTACAAGCATCTGGTGTGGATTCTGGGTCTGAAACCGGCTGTCGGTGGAGTTCTGAAACCCGGGCGAGCTGTGGAGGGCCCGAGCACGGTAAAAAACACTGATCTCAGCGCTGCTCAAAGCCTAGTGAGCTGCCTACCTAGAACACATTTTGAGCATCACAGGCGCTTTTTGAGACAGCAGCGTTTATGTGCACCATGGGCAAGTTGCAAGACAACAGGGTTTATTTGAGGAATGCAATAAGTGACTGTATTATTTTTTTCAGCAGCATTTTAGGCATCATAGATGATTTCCAAGTCTCACCAGCATTTTTGTCTAGTAGGAAACACTTTTTACATAAAGATATCGCTCACTAATGCTAGAAATTTTTTTAGGTGACTTGAAACAAATGTGGTCTAGATATGCAACTTACTAGGACTCCTCATAAATGTTTACATTCATGCATTTAGGAGACTGTTTTATCCAAAGTGACTTACAAAAGAGGAACAAAGGCAATATTTGTAATATGCAATACTTGGTTTATTAGACTAGGAAGCAAGGTAGAGAAGACGAGAGTAAGTGTTTGACTTTATAATGGTGTTTATTTCTTTTCTGTTGCAGGTTTTGACCACAGCGGTGATGACCGATTTACCCGTCATATCAAATATCCTGTCCAGACTCTTTGAAAGTTCACAGTAAGAATCCGCCAACATCAGAATGGAAATAATTCAGTTGACTTGATTTACTTAGTATCAAATCAGTTTTAAAGAGTGCTGCTGCTGCTGTTTAGTTCAATTATAACAGTCAAGTGTTCTTGTAGAGCAGTTGTAGAATTACATGGTATGTGTGTGTGATTGTAGATACCTGGACGATGTCTCTCTGCATCACCTGATAAACGCTCTGTGCTCGTTATCCATGGAGGCCATGGAGATGGCTTACGGAAACAACAAGGTGCGTTCCGATGCTAAAGCTAATTACAGATTCATTTAATCAAAACATAATCATTCAGCGCTCATCTGTCTATTTCTCTGATCTCTGTGGTTAGGAGCCATCTCTGTTTGCGGTGGCCAAACTGCTAGAGACCGGACTGGTTAATATGGACCGGATCGAGATTCTCTGGAGGCCGCTGACGGCTCATTTACTGGAGGTGAGTCCAGAGGCCAAATCCACACCAACAACGCACTTTCTGCTTTTGAAACATTTTCAAAATATATACTGTATGTGTGTGTATTTATATATGCATAAATAAACAGTACACATATATATTATGTAAACAAAAACTTTCATTTTGGATTTAATCATGATTAATCATTTGACAGCACTAATATATATATATATATATTATATTATATATATATATCCATTGGTTTTATTTATATTTGACACAGTTTAGCATTAATCTTTCTGTGTACTTCAGCTCTAATCGTTAGTAATATTGCTTCAGGGTCTTGGAATACTACTAATATTGCTAAAACAAATATTACTAATACCTGTACAACTAATGAACAATAAATAACTATTGTAATGAGATGAGCCCTATTCTGAGATGTTAATATTTAATACTTGGCAGGCTGCTCTGATCTTTCTGGTCTTTACTTGCTGTCCTTGTCTGCTGTACTCACACTTCTTCTGTAGTTGTATAAATGCTAAAGCACAGTTCATGTCCTCATGCTGTCTTATGCCATCTTTTTTCCTCCTCTGTCTCTTGCAACATGTCTGTTTTGTAGAAGGTAAGTGCTGAACTTTCTTTTTCAATTCAGAAAGACTTCTCTCTAAAGAGTGACTCTCCTTTTTGAATCGATCTGTCATTCACCACCCTTTATGAAATTGTCTATTTTCAAGTTCAGTGTTTTCAGGAATGAATCAGCCTCCTGTTGTTGTGCTAATTAGATGTTGTTTGTTTTCAAGCTGATCTCGACTGTCACACTTAAGTTTCTTTCACATGACTCCCATCAGGGCTTCAACACAAGCGTCATGTGCTGCTTTGACCTCCACGTGAAAAGCAGATCACAGAACGGCTATTTTATAAGATAATTACTGTCTGAATGTTATTTTATATCTTCAGCTGTGTGTTGTACAGCTTGGAGTCAAAGTTTAAATAGTTGGGGTAGATTCAGGTTTAGTTGACTAGTTTAATGTGAATAATGTGAAAGGACCTTTCTGACTGTGATGACCACATTATTTTGAGATTATTTAATCATCTGCTTTACCACAAAACCTTCACTTTTACATTCATAAAACACACTAATCTGTGATCTACACAATTCAAATCCAATAAGCAATGTTTCCTCTCGTGATCTAAAAAAATGTAATATAATTTAAGAATATTTTGCAAATCAGTCTATTTATATTTTGTGTAATTTGGCTGTGTGCATGCTTTATTTGTATAATGATTTATTTTTTATGAGCAATATATATTGCTTTGCTCTTTTTTGTGTTATTGATGTTATTTTGTCCATCCATGTGTCTTCACCCTCCTTTTGCAATTTTTGATTTGTCTTTGTGTTGTTGCTGATTTCATTAATGGGTGAATCTCATAAAGCCGTTCAAGAATGTGTCATATTTCACCACAAAATCAAAAGAAAACATTGAAATATTGAAAAAGAACATGAAGCCTATTGTGCAATTATCTCGTCAGGTCTGTCAGCATCCTAATGCTCGAATGAGGGAGTGGGGCGCAGAGGCCATCACCTCGCTGATCAAAGCTGGACTCTCCTTCAAACGCGAGCCACCGCTGTCCCAGAACCAGGTAGAAATTCATTTGGATGATCGGAAATCAGTGCTACTCCAGAGTTTGACTTGGGTTATTGATTGGACAACATCTTTAACCAATCCCCTGTTCTCCTCAGAGGTTGCAGCTGTTGCTTCTGAACCCTCTGAAGGAGCTCTCCAACGTCCTTCACGCCGATATCCGACAGAAACAGCTGGAGTGTGTCCTACAGATCCTACAGAACCAGGGAGACAGTCTCGGACCGGGATGGCCTCTGGTGCTGGGGGTCATTGGAGCGATCCGCAATGACCAGGGGTGAGACACACAGCCTGACCTTGCAGAAAATACCATCTTAGACGAGCAAGAATTTCCATATTGGTCCAGGCGGGGTTATGCAAATTAGAGTTGGTTTAAAGGGTTATTTCATCCCAAAATGAAAATTATGTCATTAATTACTCACCCTCATGTCGTTCCAAACCTGTAAGACCTTCGTTCATCTTCGGAACACAAATTAAGATATTTTTGATGAAATTCAAGAGCTCTCTGACCCTCCCATATGGCGGGGTTATGCAAATTAGAGTTGGTTTAAAGGGTTATTTCATCCCAAAATGAAAATTATGTCATTAATTACTCACCCTCATGTCGTTCCAAACCTGTAAGACCTTCGTTCATCTTCGGAACACAAATTAAGATATTTTTGATGAAATCCAAGAGCTCTCTGACCCTCCATTAGACAGCAACGCAACTGTAATGTTCCCAGGTCCAGAAGCGTGCGCATTAACGTAATAAGCATTGTTTACGCTTCGGCAAAAACGTGCGTATGTGTTGTGATACTCTCCAAAATGGCGAAAGACGTAACTTGGGGGAGAAGAATTGTTGAATAAAGTCATTATTTTTTGTTTTATTTGCGTACAAAAAGTATTCTAGTTGCTTTGCAAAATGGAAGTTGAGTCACTCATGACAAATGGATTATTTTACCGAAGTCCTTACTACGTTTCTGGACCTGGGAACATTACAGTTGTGTTGCTGTCTATGGGAGGGTCAGAGAGCGGTCAGATTTCATCAAAAATATCTTAATTTGTGTTCCGAAGATGAACGAAGGTCTTACGGGTTAGGAACGACATTAGGGTGATTAATTAATGACAGAAATTTCATTTTGGGGTGAACTATCCCTTTAATGCTTAGTCAACCTGCATGGCTCTTCTTATGAGGCTGGTTGACCAAGAAAGTCTTCACCATTTAGATTCTGAAGTGTGGATCTTGGAGTGTCGCATTTGTATCTAATATACCTTTTGTTTCCGCAGTGAATCCCTCATACGAACAGCCTTCCAGTGCCTGCAGTTGGTGGTGACCGACTTCCTACCCACAATGCCTTGCATGTGCCTACAAATTGTGGTGGATGTAGCCGGCAGCTTTGGGCTCCAGAACCAGGAGCTAAACATCAGCCTGACGTCTATCGGCTTGCTGGTGAGGAGAACTGCTAGTGTTGCATTTAAAGACTCTTTAGCCTTACCTTGAGTGTTGAGTGTTCCTTTGGGATAGTTGAGTTGACTGAGTGGATGACCAAGAGTCTTCTTCTTCCCCTGCAGTGGAACATCTCAGACTACTTCTTCCAAAGGGGAGAAGCAATTACAGAGGAGCTGGAGAGGGAGGAAGCAGTTCTCTTGAAACAGGCCCAAGATAAAGGTGAACCTCTGAACCGACCCTTCCACCCTGCACCACCCTTTGACTGCCTGTGGTTGTGCCTGTATGCCAAGCTGGGTGAGTTGTGTGTGGACCCACGGCCGGCTGTGAGGAAAAGCGCTGGCCAGACAATGTTCTCCACCATTGCTGCTCACGGCACGCTGCTGCAACCACCGACCTGGAACATCGTTGTTTGGAAGGTACTGGATCAGACTTGACTAGGGACCAAATTAAATCCAGTTCTAGTTAAAATTGCTTTGCTAGATCAGACTTGACTAGGGACCAAATTAAATCCAGTTCTAGTTAAAATTGCTTTGCTAGATCAGACTTGACTAGGGACCAAATTAAATCCAGTTCTAGTTAAAATTGCTTTACTAGATCAGACTTGACCAGGGACCAAATTAAATTGAGTTCTTGATGTTCCACAATTGCTTTGTTGAGTTCTGAGATGATCCACAATTGCTTTGTTGGATCAGACTTGACCAGAGACCAAATTAAATTCAGTTCTAGTTAAAATTGCTTTGTTGAGTCAGACTTGACTGGAGACCGAATTAAATCCACTTCTAGTTAACCCTCAGGGGTCTAAGGGTGTTTGGGGTCCCTGGAGAAGGTTTGGCATGCCCTGACATTTGTTTTTTTCAGTATCTTAATGCCAAGCTGGGTGAGTTGTGTGTGGACCCACGGCCGGCTGTGAGGAAAAGCGCTGGCCAGACAATGTTCTCCACCATTGCTGCTCACGGCACGCTGCTGCAACCACCGACCTGGAACATCGTTGTTTGGAAGGTACTGGATCAGACTTGACTAGGGACCAAATTAAATCCAGTTCTAGTTAAAATTGCTTTGCTAGATCAGACTTGACTAGGGACCAAATTAAATCCAGTTCTAGTTAAAATTGCTTTACTAGATCAGACTTGACCAGGGACCAAATTAAATTGAGTTCTAGATGTTCCACAATTGCTTTGTTGAGTTCTGAGATGATCCACAATTGCTTTGTTGGATCAGACTTGACCAGAGACCAAATTAAATTCAGTTCTAGTTAAAATTGCTTTGTTGGATCAGACTTGACTGGGGACCAAATTAAATTCACTTCCAGTTAAAATTGCTTTGTTGAGTCAGACTTGACTGGAGACCGAATTAAATCCACTTCTAGTTAACCCTCTGGGGTCTAAGGGTGTTTGGGGGCCCTGGAGAAGGTTTGGCATGCCCTGACATTTGTTTTTTTCAGTATCTTAAAAAAACATTAATGGCTGAAGTCTGATAACACTGTATACAGCACAAACTGGGCTAATATGTGATGCAGCATGAAAGTACATGTTTGTGTTTTTGAGAAAACAATGTTTATGCGTGGTTAGTGAAAAATTAAATTTTTAAAGTCACTGAAATAATGCCATAAAACACACAGAATATTTGTTCACAAGACTTTTGAGAACTGGATGTGGTAGACTAGAGATTTTGCTACAAAGTTATGTGAATATTATCATGTTCACTCGTTCACAGAAAACTTAAAAATGATTTGTAAAACATGTTTTGTGATATAAATCCCTTATGCGAGGGAGTGATAATGGCCATGAATATTTAGTGATTCACACCTGAGAGACAGAGGGCCTCCCATAATGGGCCATCAATATGAATGTGATTGAGGCAGGTAAGAGAGAGAGTGAGGAGAATAAAATAATGTAGGTTTTTGATTATTATTTGTATTTTATTTACAACAGTTTAATAAAAATATACACAGTGAAGGTCAAGGACACATGATTGAACATACTGATCTGAACAGTGAGACTTGAACAGTAACACACCTTTGTGCCAAACATTCATAGACTCTAATATCATAGTGTTAACACTACTTTAATATCTTGTGGTTTTTTATGTTATAAAACATTAAACACATCCTGGCGCTGTTAGACATTTAGACAATGAAATGACACATATTTCAAAATGTTTCACATAATTCCTGACTACATGTATGAAATCATAGTTTGGGAAAAGTCTAACTAGTAAAATGTGAACAAGTTATGTTACAATAACACAATAACAACAGATGCAAGTAATCTTAGGCTACTCATCAGAATGATATCCTCCACTGGATCTAGCTGCGCAACGCATCACGTTGTGTTCTTTTTCTTAGGTAAATTCTGGGTTATTCCTCTCAGCGCGTCTTCCAGAAACAAAAAGTAGCCGGGATGAGCTTGTTTGTTTACACGGAGGAGATGTGGACGTTTACATGCGCGTGCATCTCACATGGATGTTTAGAATTTGAAAAGCACGATCGGCTCGTGGGTGTGACCCCATTAGATATAATGAGTTGAGACGGGAAAACTGGACATCGTGTTGGTTTCATATGGATTACTTTAACAGAGAATATTTGTTTTGGACGTGACTTCATTTAAAAGCAGACATTTCAAGCTTTATATGCATATATGTTTCATGTCTTTGAGGCAAGTATTCGCTGAGATTCAGGTTGTTTTATTTACGTGTCTGTGAAGAGAGTTGACAGTGACCGAGACAGCACAGAGTGCACCCTTTTTATTTTCTTTATTTTACAAAAGCACATTGTTTTGTTGTTATTATGACTATACACAAATAAAAGTAGACCCTTTGCAGTTTCAAATGATACCTTATGCTTATCTGTACGATAAAAAATTAAGGAGTATGTTTAGTTCTTTTTGCGGTCATCAAGAAAATAAGAGACAGACTGCACCAGTGCAGGCTTCGACCCCAGGGGGTTAAAATTGCTTTGCTGGATCAGACTTGACCAGTGACCAAATTAAATCCATTTCTAGTTAAAACTGATTAGTTGGATCAGACTTGACTGGGGACCAAATTAAATCCATTTATAGTTAAAACTGATTAGTTGGATCAGACTTGACTGGGGACCAAATTAAATACATTTATAGTTAGTTAAAACTGATTTGTTGGATCAGACTTGACCGGGGACCAAATTAAATCCATTTATAGTTAAAACTGATTAGTTGGATCAGACTTGACTGGGGACCAAATTAAATCCGTTTCTAGTTAAAACTGATTAGTTGGATCAGACTTGACTGGGGACCAAATTAAATCCATTTATAGTTAAAACTGATTAGTTGGATCAGACTTGACCAGGTTTCAAATTAAATCCATTTATAGTTAAAACTGATTAGTTGGATCAGACTTGACTGGGGACCAAATTAAATCCGTTTCTAGTTAAAACTGATTAGTTGGATCAGACTTGACTGGGGACCAAATTAAATCCATTTATAGTTCAAATTGATTTGTTGGATCAGACTTGACCAGGGTCCAAATTAAATCCATTTCTAGTTAAAATTGCTTTGCTGGATCAGACTTGAACGGTGACCAAATTAAACCCAGTTCTAGTTCAAATTCTTTTGTTATTGTTGCTAATAACCAAACATCATTGCTCCACAGGTTCTCTTTGATCTGCTGGACTGTGTAAGGAAGTCCTCCACCACGGCCGACAAGGAAAAGATCGAATCCGGAGGTGGAAACATCCTCATCCACCACTCACGCGACACAGCAGAGAAACAGTGGGCGGAAACATGGGTCCTGACACTCGCGGGCGTAGCTCGGATCTTCAACACCAGGAGATACCTGCTTCAGCAGCTGGGTAGGCATTGAGACATGTGGTTCTCAAAGACGTATCTCAGAATTTGGTTCTAAAAGTCATGTTCTTGCTTGCAGGTGACTTTTTCAAGGCTTGGGAAGTTCTGTTGGACCACATCCAGTCTGCTGCACTCAGCAAGAACAATGAAGTTTCCCTCGCCGCCCTCAAGAGCTTCCAGGAGATCCTCCAGCTAGTCACGCCCATTAAAGACACGGATAAACCCGACGCTCTCACAATGGACGTTCCTCCTGTCCTTATGGAGTCTCTACAAGGTTCTGGGCCAGGAAGACCCCTAGTCCGATCCGATTCCCTTGCCGAGCGACTAGCCCAGCGCTACGGTGCCCAACCTTCACTTCCACCACCTGGAGAGGAGCTGGACGACTCGGCCCTCTGGTGGTCAGCGTGGAACACTTGGTACCGAATAGGAACCGAGTGCACGCGACCCCCTAGTGGTGGAACAGATAAACTAGTGTTCGTACCTAGTCAGCCTTTCCTGACGGCGCTAATACAGATTTTCCCAGCGTTGTACCAGCACATCGCAGGAGGGTTCAGCATGGAAGATCTCAAGAAGCTGGGGGTGATTCTGCATGGAGCTGTGTCGGTACCCATAAGCTCAGATTCCTCGCCTTTCATCTTGCCCTCCTACACGGAAGCGGTGCTCACCAGTCTGCAGGAAATGGTTCTGACTGCCCTTGACATCCTGCAGAAGGTAGAAAACCTTCAGAATTTGGTTAAAGGGTTAGTTCACCCAAAAATGAAAATTAGTCCATGTTTTACTCACCCTCAAGGCATCCTATGACTTTCTTCTTTCAGACGAATCCAATCGGAGTTATATGAAAAATTGTCCTGGCTCTTTCAATATTTATAATGGCATGGGTGTGGGTGTTTTTGTTCAACAGTCCAAAAGTAGTCAAATAAAGCGCATCCACCCATATTAAAACGCGCATCACACGACTCCGGGGGGTTAACAAAGGCCTCCTGTATCGATCGATAGCGAAAAATATCCATATTTAAAATGATATAAACAGTTTTGTGTAACTTCCGCTAACCGTCGTATGTGCGTTCACGAGAGACTGCCTTTCCGGTGGATGATGTAGGATGTAGGTCTAGCACATGCGCGTGTGAGTCTCGCGAAAACCAACGTTTGTTTACAGGAGCAAAGGAAGCAAAGTTTCCTTACTTTACCAAAGAAAAACCAGTCTCCTCTTGGCTTATATCGAAATCCTCTGACATTTTTCTTCACAAATCCTCGTTTTGTGTTTCTAATTTGTGACTGCCATTTTGTTTTGTTCTCTCTCCGTTGCGCTTCTGCGTTCGTCACTAATCACCGGCCTACGTCCTACGTCATCTGCCTGGAACGACTTCCGCCTACGACAGTTAGCAGAAGTGAGAAAAAGGTGTTTATATTGTTTTAAATATGGATGTTTGTCTTAAAAATACATAGATTAGCTTCAGGAGGCCTTTATTCACCCCCCAGAGCCGTGTGATGTGTGTTTTAATATGGAGGCGTGCACTTTATTTGACTACTTTTGGACTGTTGAACATCCGTCTTTCGGATGAAGAAACGTTAAACCGAGGTCCTGACTCTCTATGGTCAGTAAAAATAAAGAGTAAAGAGTAGGGGTGTATCCCCGGTGTCCTGGCCAAATTGCCACCACTGGCCCTTGTCTATCATGGCCTCCTAATAATCCCCATCCACTTGATTGGCTCTATGACTCTCTCTCCTCTCCACCTGTAGCTGGTGTGTGGTGAGCGCACTGGTGGTGGATGAGGAGAGACCCCTCCTCATGATTGTAAAGTGCTTTGGGTGTACAGCAATACACAATAAAGCGCTATATAAATGCATCATTCATTCATTCAACAAAAACACCCGCCCACGCCATTACAAAGCTTAAAAGAGCCAGGACAATTTTTTGTATAACTCCGATTGGATTCATCTGAAAGAAGAAAGTCATATACACCTAGGATGCCTTGAGGGTGAGTAAAACATGGACTAATTTTCATTTTTGGGTGAACTAATCCTTTAATGAAGCGTTATGTTTTTAAGTGGACCGTCAAGAGTTTGTTTTTGGTTGCGGTATTTGTGGTTGTTTTCACACTTGGATGATTCTGTTGTGTGGTTTGCCCGTGGATTAATTTGCATTATTAATGCAAGTACCACACAAGCACTAATCATCCATTCAGTCCCATTCTTAGTTTTTCCACCAACCAATCAAACAAACCAATTTCTGATGACAAGTGGACTTGTCTACAGCAAAACAACCTTGAAAATCATGGATTTTTTGGTTGATTACACATCTGTTATATTAACTAGATCAGTTGATTGTGATTGAGATTCTTTGTAGACTCTTCATCTTTTTGGATGTTTGAATGAGATTGAGAGATGTCATTGTTCTAGGCAATTTGTGTGGGTTCGGAGAATCTCCAGGTGATGTATCCCGCCATCTTTGAGCAGCTTCTGCTGTTCGTGGAGTTCTCCTGTAAACCTCCTCAGTATGGAAAGATGGAGACCAAACATGTGGCCAATGCCAAATACAACCAGGTGAGTCTCTGTCCTGTTTCCACCTCACATGGTCTTCACCTTTTCATCTGTTTTCAAGATGGTGGATTTGCTTTTGCTCTGTTTGTCTTGATCATTGTTGTTTAATGACTCACCATACATACACTTATCATCATTATAAAACATTAATTTCTGTGTCCGTTTCCAAATGTGATGATCTATCTGCTTTTTTGAAGTCTATGCTCTTTTGCTGTGTTTACAGTTGCCTTTTTCCCTCAGTTTTTTATGTGGTTCTAAGACCATTTAATATATATTTTGGGACAATAGATAGTTTCGGTGGCTTTGTTTAGAAAATATTTGATTTAGTTTTCTTCGCATGGCGTTTTTATGTTCTTTCAGTTGCATTGTGCCTCTTTTAGTCACGTTTGAGTACTTTGGACCATGTCGTTACTTTTCAAATTTGATCATTTATTTAAAGTTTGGATCAAGTTTGTGTCAAATTGGAGTTTGGATAAAGATGTGGATCAGTTTACAAGTTATAATTATAAACTGGTAGAAATGTGAGATATTGAAATGTTAACCCATCCTTTAGGTTAGGTGCAAAGTATGTTTAAACATGACTTTCAAACCAAACGTTTGTTCGTCTTTGTTGTTGTCATCGTTTAAAGTAGTTTCATTAGTGTGTTGTGCGGTTGTGATCAGCAGTGGTAGTAAACATTTGTCTGCTCTTCTCTTGTTCTGTTTTTGTATTTCATATGGATCCACTTTAGATCCAACTGTTTGCACCGGTGAGTTCTTCCTCCCTCCCGCTGTCTTCCTCTATATCTCTGTCTCTCGTTTGCTTTCTGCCTCGTTTTCTCTTCGGTTTTCCCCTTCGGCTAATTTCAGCTCCATTTAACTGCTCTATTAGACAAACTTCGCTCTTCATACTGTTATGACATTTGGTTTTTTTCCATTCATTTCCATCAGCCACATTTGTTCATTAATTCTAACAACTGCCAAAATAAACTTCAACAAATGAATAGTTATTTTATGGCATTTCTTAGAACCGTGTGGTGAAAAGTTTTAAATTTTGACACTCATAGTGTAGAGTCTCAACTTCTTTAATGCCAATTTTTCAAACTCTCTAACGCCACCAACAGTAATTTTTTTGTATACTTTTTAACTTTTGAATTGTATGGCCAATAAACATTTGTTTTTGAATAGCATACTACCATACTACTCTTACTTGCAGTATGTATACTGTGCATAGTACGCCAATTTTCTGTATAGATAGCATATTTCAGTGACCCACTACATTTATCAAAATGTACAGTAAAAAAAAACTACATTAAAAAAGTATCCCACAATGCAATGTGCTTGACCTGGCCTTCCATTTCCAATGTAAAGTGTAAAAAGTAGTATGACATGACTTTTTGGGGTTTGGTGACAGCTGTTCAAAATGCATATATCATCCAAAAAATGTAATGAAACAATTTAGAGTACAATATATATATATTTTTTGTAATTTTTAAAAGTAAAATTTTTTTTTTTCTCACCAACATTTTTACAATTGCCTTTGGTGCCACTTTACCTTTAAATGATGCTGAATCTAAAGCCTTTGAACTACTTTTGCTCAAATTAGCATCAGGGCTGATATAAACAAATCTACTCACCCTTGTGTGTATCAGTCTTGTGCTTGGCCTGTATTTGCTGCTTTTCATCTAATATTATGTAAAAATGTAATGAAACAATTTAGAGTACAATATATATATATTTTTTTGTAATTTTTAAAAGTAAAATTTTTTTTTTTCTCACCAACATTTTTACAATTGCCTTTGGTGGCACTTTACCTTTAAATGATGCTGAATCTAAAGCCTTTGAACTACTTTTGCTCAAATTAGCATCAGGGCTGATATAAACAAATCTACTCACCCTTGTGTGTATCAGTCTTGTGCTTGGCCTGTATTTGCTGCTTTTCATCTAATATTATGGTCCGTGTCAGAGTAACGTGGAACTAGTTATTGAAATTTGACACAAATGTTACTAGTGTTGAAGTGGAAATCTGTAGGGACTGTTTTTCCAGGCATCTGCTGCATTTAAGTCCAGTCCTGTAGCTCATTTTACAGATAGTAGGGATAATGTGATAAAAATGTGTGAACTAAGAGCCGATGTGGAGACCGGCCGTGGAGATTTAGTGTTTGTGTGTTGATTATTCACAGTCCTTCTCTGATACTCTGGCATTTGTCTTTGCGGCTGAGGAGGAGACATTTGTTCGTTTAATAATACATTATTTTTTATATTCACTGTCTTTTTTGAATAGCATACTACCATACTACTCTTACTTGCAGTATGTATACTGTGCATAGTACGCCAATTTTCTGTATAGATAGCATATTTCAGTGACCCACTACATTTATCAAAATGTACAGTAAAAAAAAACTACATTAAAAAAGTATCCCACAATGCAATGTGCTTGACCTGGCCTTCCATTTCCAATGTAAAGTGTAAAAAGTAGTATGACATGACTTTTTGGGGTTTGGTGACAGCTGTTCAAAATGCATATATCATCCAAAAAATGTAATGAAACAATTTAGAGTACAATATATATATATTTTTTTGTAATTTTTAAAAGTAAAATTTTTTTTTTTCTCACCAACATTTTTACAATTGCCTTTGGTGCCACTTTACCTTTAAATGATGCTGAATCTAAAGCCTTTGAACTACTTTTGCTCAAATTAGCATCAGGGCTGATATAAACAAATCTACTCACCCTTGTGTGTATCAGTCTTGTGCTTGGCCTGTATTTGCTGCTTTTCATCTAATATTATGTTCCGTGTCAGAGTAACGTGGAACTAGTTATTGAAATTTGACACAAATGTTACTAGTGTTGAAGTGGAAATCTGTAGGGACTGTTTTTCCAGGCATCTGCTGCATTTAAGTCCAGTCCTGTAGCTCATTTTACAGATAGTAGGGATAATGTGATAAAAATGTGTGAACTAAGAGCCGATGTGGAGACCAGCCGTGGAGATTTAGTGTTTGTGTGTTGATTATTCACAGTCCTTCTCTGATACTCTGGCATTTGTCTTTGCGGCTGAGGAGGAGACATTTGTTCGTTTAATAATACATAATTTTTTATATTCACTGTCTTTATTTTGTTTTTCTTTTCTGTCTGTGTCCAGGCTGAGTGGGTGGCCTTAAACTACGTGCCGTTTGCGGAGCGATCTTTGGAGGTGGTGGTTGATCTATATCATAAAACAGCCTGTCACAAAGCCGTTATCAACGAGAAAGTCCTACAAAACATCATCAAGGTACAAAACGGAAATCATCCGTTTTAAATGTATATAAAACTGACCTCAACAAACATAACAGATTTTTGGTATGTTGTGAACAGTGCTGGGTAGTAACTGATTACATGTAATCTGGATTACGTAATCAGATTCCAAAAATGAAGTACTTAAAATGCTCATAATCAGATTACAGTTACTTTTTTATGGATAACATGAATACATATCATTCACGCAAAGGCAGTAAATCATTCATAATTGATTCATTCACCCCAGTTCTTTTTTTTTTTTCAACCTACCACTTATATATACATGAGACTAATAATTATGCAAGTTGGTTACTATATGCTGCCGATGCATAACTATAAAATACTATGTCTTCATCATATCCAGTGACGTTCGCTATTTATTAATACTGGAGGTCTGGACCAAAATATATCAAACCTGGAAGACTTTGACCATGCAATGCGATGTTTTCATGCTTATCTATGTTTTTTAATGTAATTTAGGGATTCCCAAGGTTTTGTCATTTTTATGATTACATTAATTTTTTGCTTTTCATGAAAACCCTACAGTTTTTTTTTCATGAACCACGGTTTGAGAAACCCTGCTGTACTGTAATGTTTAATGCATTTCATGATATTGATAACAGAGAATGAAATGTATTGTCTTTCTTTCTCTTTTTTTTATCGATATGGAACAGTAATCATATTCACGTCTATATGATAAACGAGTTAGGTAAAAAGTAGTCAGACTACATTACCTAATATGTGTAATCCAGATCGTGTTACTAACTACAATCAGTGTTGCCAAGTCCGCGGTTTTCCGGAACGCGGTTTTTACCAGGGAACCCCCCTCGAAACGCGATTGGGCTAGTTTTGGGCTAGTTTTGGGCTAGTTTTGAGTAGCAGTTGTGCGGGTTTTGTTGTGAAAACATGGCAACCCTGACTACAAGTTTTGTCATGTAATTTGTAATCAGTAACAGACCACAAATTTTAAGTTATCTACCCAGCACTGGTTGTGAGTTAGTAGTTTTGTTAGACATGATGCGTTCTCAACAGCATTTCCGGGCATCTTAGACTCCTTTCAGTCGAAGCAACAGGCTTATCTGTGCGGGTTTAAAAGCAGAAGCTTGTGCGCACTAGGGGCTGCATCGACTAGTCAACTTCAATGCTCTGCCATGACGCTTTAAGCTTGACGTTGACTAGTTGCTGGTCCTATAGAGGGCGCAACAGGATAAGAAATCTTTGAAGGACTTCCACATTTACGCTCTGTTTCCAAACAGTTAAAATGACAAATAAATGCATACTCTGAAAGCGCTCCACAAGACCTGTGTGATTATATTACTGGATGCTCGAAATTGAACGGGAGAATGCACGTTTTAAACAGCTTATTGTGCAGGTAAATTAATCGCTGTTCTAATCTAATGCGCTGCTGCACTGTAACGCACACACATAGGCTACAGACAGTAGCGCGTACATCACGCGCAGACCGCGAGCACAGAATCATTCAGCGCGGAAATGTGTTGTCAACACTGTTCTGTGATTTCTCAGTAAAATAGCTTAGAAACTGAAAAGTTCAAGCAT
>NW_015505556.1:1303516-1309461 GCF_001515645.1 Sinocyclocheilus grahami
ATGACAAATAAATGCATACTCTGAAAGCGCTCCACAAGACCTGTGTGATTATATTACTGGATGCTCGAAATTGAACGGGAGAATGCACGTTTTAAACAGCTTATTGTGCAGGTAAATTAATCGCTGTTCTAATCTAATGCGCTGCTGCACTGTAACGCACACACATAGGCTACAGACAGTAGCGCGTACATCACGCGCAGACCGCGAGCACAGAATCATTCAGCGCGGAAATGTGTTGTCAACACTGTTCTGTGATTTCTCAGTAAAATAGCTTAGAAACTGAAAAGTTCAAGCATTTATTTCTTAATAACCAAATCCCACAGCTTCACTTCTAGTAGAGAGACGTTGCCAGGTAGAATTAATTCACACGCAATCGCTCTCACTAATGCATTCATATTAATGTAATCTTTACTGTGCTACTTTATCTGTATCTGATTTAGAACGAGCAGAAATCTGAGAGAAATATAACGACCTAAAGACAAAAGAACTGTTAAAAATGAGCTGTTCTAGCAGCAATAGTCATGTGGGCAGCGCTGTGTCATATGCCATAGCTGTGCACAAGATGTTCGAGTCTCAGCTCCAGACTTATTTGTTCATTAATGACTTTCATCACATAAAAGTCGACTTTAAAAAAATCAGAGGTCGTTCAACCCCTAGTGCGCACTGAGCAGAATCAATCCTCTCTGTTTCTCTGTATTTAGACTCTGAGGATTCCTCTGGGTCTGAAGTACGCCTGTCCTGCTGAGAGCACCTGGAATCTGGCCGTCTCCTCTCTGCTCAAAGTGCTTTCCATTGGACTCCCTGTTGCCCGGCAACAAGCATCCTCAGGCAAATTTGACACGATGTGGCCAGAGCTGGCGAACGCCTTTGAAGACTTCCTGTTTACCAAAAGGTGTCCAACCTATCATGATATATTAAAAGAAATCAGTGATTTCAGATCCATTCTTACTCATTTTCCTCTTGTATCCCACAGCACACCTCCAGATAATCTGTCCATACAAGAGTTCCAGAGGAACGAAGCTGTAGATGTCGAGGTCATTTCATCTGACAGTAGATCCACACAGCCAAATTTGAAACGAACACATAGTTCCAGAGTTGGAATTCCAAAAGGATTATTTGAATAAACTCTATTTAAGCTAGATTTATTATTATGACTAATATCTTTTAGTGGCAGGCCAATATATCTGTGAGACTGATATTTGGAGATTTTATGATGAGACTAATTTTATGATTTCGATAATGATATATTTTTTTTTTAATGTGTGTATGTGTGTATATATACACACAAAACAATTAAAAAATATAAATAGATATTTTTAGAAAATGAAAACATTTTATTTAACTATATTGTATACATAATTTATTAAATATATTTAATATATTGATACAATAAACTACTACTGTAACTATTTGTTATGTATAATAATAATAATATATTATTTATATTATATTAATAATATGTGTATATTTTATTTTACTATATTTAATATATTTATATTGAATATATTTTAAATATATATATTGTTTTTTCCCCTTTAGGTGGTGCAGTTGATCAGCTCAGAGATTTTACCATTTGCCAATTTCATACCCAAAGAGTTCGTAGGTCGTATCATGAGCATGCTCAATAAAGGATCGATTCACTCCCAGTCATCAACGTTCACAGGTATGGAGTGAAAACAAAAGGGAAAAACAACCATTTTCATCTGATTCACAATGTGAACACTGTTCCTAAAGCGATAGTCGACTCAACAAATGAAGATTTTGTCATGTACACACTCAAAAGATGATTTTAGACCAAATGTGACCCTGCAGCACAAAAGCAGTCATAAGTAGCACGGTTATATTTGTAGCAATAGCCAACAATACATTGTATGGGTCAAAATTATACATTTTTCTTTTATGGCAAAAATCATTAGGATATTAAGTAAAGATCATGTTCCATGAAGAAATTTTGTAAATTTCTTACCGTAAATATATCAAAACTTCATTTTTGATTAGTAATATGCATTGCTAAGAACTTAATTTGGACAACTTTAAAGATGATTTTCTCAATATTTAGATTTTCAAATAGTTGTATCTCGACCAAATATTGTCCTATCAGATGATGTATCAATCTCAATTTCAAAAAATTGACCCTTATGACTGGTTTTGTGCTCCAGGGTCACAAATGTTCTTGCATAAAGTGATCCATTAGACTTGTGCGATATATACTCCATTACTTCTGAAGTCACATGAAAGCTTCCAGTGAGGAACAGAACGAGATTAACGGCATTAAATAGAGAATACCTCTGGTACTGTAGTATGAAGACACTCTAATGGTCCCCTCTCGTCTCGTGCAGAGGCTGAAATGGACATGCGTATGCGGGAGGAGTTCTCGAAGGTGTGCTTTGAGACGCTCCTGCAGTTCTCCTTCAGTAATAAGGTGTCGACGCCGCAGGAGGGCTACATCTCTCGTATGGCGCTGTCAGTGCTGCTGCAGAGGGCGCAGGACGTGCTCCGACGATACGTGGAGGACGAGAGACTCGGTGGACGCTGCCCGCTGCCCAGGTCTGCTAACCTCAACAGACTCATGTTTTTCAGCTCCCCGAAAAAATTAAATCAAATTCGAAATTATTATTTCGAATTTTTTTTTTTAAATATAATAAATATTTCTAAAGATAGACTTTTTTATTCTAAATATTTTTTTGGGGGTGGGGTGGATATGAGCTGGACATATTCACCAAGTTCACTTTCACTCTGTTGCTGGTTGCTAAACAAACTTCTTGCAAAAATGATATAGATATATTAATTGCAGTATCAATACAGATCTAAAGATGAGCTTTAATTTTTTTTTTTTTTGTAAAATATAATTTCTTATTTTTTAAATTTGGATATTGGGATGAAATATGAGCTGGACATACTCACTGAATTCGCTTTCACTGTATTTTCTGTCTGTTTCTAAGTGGACTTTACTAACTAAACTGCACAGAACTTGATTCTAAGTGTTTCTCACCATTTCTTTTTTATCTTCAAGGCAACAAGTGACTGAGATCATCTTTGTGTTAAAAGCCATCAGCACTCTCATGGATTCCTTGAAAAAGACTCAACCAGAGAACGGTGAGACGGGTTTGTCCTTCAACATTTTGATGATTTGAAAGCAGCCATGATGACAAACTCCTAAATGTGAAAACGTATTGCTGGAATATTCCATTGCCTACCTAGACAGCACTGTGTTCATCTCATAGGCAGGTCCCAGTTTTGCATCCTTGTTTTTGCTCATTTCTGTCTTCTTCCTCTTCCTGTCCGGGTGTCAGTGGACGGGAACGTGTGGGCTCAGGTGATCGCGCTGTACCCGACGCTGGTGGAGTGCATCACCTGCTCGTCTCCTGAAGTAAGCTCCGCCCTCAAAGACGCCCTGGGGCCCTTCAAAGACTTCATGCAACCGCCCGTCTCCAAAGTGCAGAATGGCGAATCGTGACTGAACGTTTTTATTCCACCGCAAACATGAATGTGACTGTTTCATACGCTGGCGCGAGGATGGTTCACCCCCATCGTCATGGTAACTGTTGATTGACAGCTCCAAATCCCATCGTTCAAAGCTTCTTCTAATACGAGCTGACGGTAGACTCTGATTGGCCGACTTTAACGATGTATTAACTGCTACGTTAAATTTGCAGTGTTTGTTGTTTTTATGGGTTTTTGGTTAAACCCCCAAGGGGGGGGCCTTTGGAGTTAATGTACAGTGTTTGGTGATCGTGTTAAACATGTAATTAAGAATTACGCATTTGGATTGAAAATCAAATCCAAAAATCATTTAAAAAGAAAGAACGAAAAATCATAAATACATGAAGGGTGGTCTTTTTTTGTGAAATTTTCTCAACAGCAATGGGTTTTATGCAAGATCTTACTGTAACATTCCATGTCATCTTTAGTCGCATTGAGAAGGGTCGAACCCAGTGTGTGTACAATAATAAATGGTACAGTTCTATGAACATCAAATGTATCGCTCATCTGGTTATTCGTGAAACATACTTCACTTCCAGTAGCGCGTCAGTAGTTCATGTAGATTCAAAAATGACTTTTTATTAAAAACATTTCAGCCTCTTTTGAATGTACATGAAGCATTAAATATGTTTTAATATACAGTCAGGCAATAATTATCGCAGGATAACTGCAACCTGAATTGATACATGGAACCCACAACAATGAAAAAAATATATATCCCCGTCTTTTGATTCGTAGATAATCACAAGTTAGATTTCAGTGATATTTTGACCACTGACTGAACTAGGAAATGTCCCCGGTTTTAATATCTGGTCACCTTATCTAAGAACGCACAGCCTCTCTCGGGAATTCTGTTGGGGATGTAGGTTAGGGATGGGCGTATCGATCCGAAGTATCGATATATCGATACTGATGCGAGTATCGAAAGTATCGGTACTCAAACAATAAATATCGATACTAAGGCGTGTTTTATTTACCAGTGATTTTGTTTATTTAACAAAAAAAATAAGGCATTTAATTGAACGAATAATCTATGTTAGTAAATAATTGTGTAGGACAGAACTATTTTCCTGCTCATCTGAACACGCAAATGTTGCAAGTCAGAACCAGTCCATCACAGAGATTCACTCACAGGGCTGCATTCAAACAGGGCTGCGTTTCCCAAAAGTATCATAAGAAAGCATTAAAGCTTTTGGGAACGGCAGCCCTGAACAATGCTTATCAGAGGACAGAAGAAAAAAAAACATGTATGTTTGAGTTATTTCACATTGCACAAACTATGCAGGGTAATTTCAATTTGTTTAATTACATTTATTGAAATTGAACGTTGAAAGATAATATTGATCATGTTCTATTCTGTAATGTTAATTACACTGGCAGTCCCTTCTGAAAATGAACCATGGTTTTACTAAAGTGACCATAGTTCAACTGTAGTATTTATAGATTTGAATCATGTGTAAACAAAAAACATATTTGAACCATGCGTAAGCAAAAAGATAACCTAATAAGTTACAATTAAGGCGTATTGAATGTTAAAATGTGTTTTAAACAAAGTTAAGTGGTTATCATTACCCATTTTACTCTTAGTAATTTAATAAATTTCATAATTTAAAAGTTTAGTTCAGAAGTATCGTATCGGTATCGATATCGACGATACTGCCTTGAAAAATATCGGTATCGAAAATAAAATAAGTGGTATCGCCCATCCCTAATGTAGGTCTCTACAGTAAGTGAGTGTCTCAGAGTTGCGAGGTTTTCACAACAAAACCTGCCCATTTGCTATTCAAAACTAGCCCAATGGCACTTCGAGGAGGGTCCCCATTAAAAATCGCGTTACGGCATGTAAAATACACGTTTTTGGCAGGGTTCCCCTGTTAAAATTCACATTTATGGGGATTGGCCACATGCCCCAGTTTTCTTCAGTAAAGTACTGGGTTTTTTTTTTTGTCGAGCACAGCAAAAAAGCAGATATTACCATCGGGAACACGACGGGTAGGGTTATTAATTTTAATAGAGGCTTGATTGTGCCCTTGGGATGGTCATACTCTACTGTTGCTATGAAGAGAGCTGTGACGTGGCTTTTTCTGCCCACTACGGTAGAATCATCGATCGTGACGTCACGTGGACTGGTTTGGACGCAACCAGAGCACGTGCGTGGAAAATGCATATTTTATGTAGTTAATGGTTTAACCATTGTAGAAAAAGTGGAGTTAAAGGGTTAGTTCACCCAAAAATGAAAATTAGCCTGTGTTTTACTCACCCTCGAGGCATCCTAGGTGTGTATGACTTTCTTCTTTCAGATGAATCTAGTCGGAGTTATATTAAAAATTGTCCTGGCTCGTCCAAGCATTAGAATGGGAGTAGGCGGGTGTTTTTGTTTAACAGTCCAAAAGTAGTCAAATAAAGCGCACGCATCCGTAATGAAACGTGCCTCACACGACCCCGGGGGGTGAATAAAGGCC
>NW_015505556.1:1310004-1319481 GCF_001515645.1 Sinocyclocheilus grahami
CCCCCCCCCCCCCCCCCCCCAGGGAGCAGTGTGAGGCACGTTTATTATGGATGCACGCTCTTTATTTGACGACTTGTGGACCGTTCAACTGCAACACCCACCGACTTGAACTTGGACGAGCCAGGACAATTTTTTATATAACTCCGACTAGATTCATCTGAACGAAGAAAGTCATATACACCTAGGATGCTTCAAGGGTGAGTAAAACACAGGCTAATTTTCATTTTTGGGTGAACTAATTCTTTAATGTACATGTGGGATGTGGAATGGCGTGTTCTGATGTCATGAAAGGGCCTCATTTAACCCCCCAAGACCTCCATTAAACCAGGCTGTCTATAACTTAGAAATATGAGTATGTGTGGGTGTATTGAACATGTATTTTCTTGATTGAATCCTTACATTCCAGCTCATCCCAGAAGGGATGGTGCCAGTATCTTAACGTGAGAATAGCAGAGGTTATGAAATAATATTAATAAAGAGATAAACAGACCTGTCGTGCCTGTGTATTTAATTTGAACATTTTTGTTAACTGCATACTGTGCAATTTGTTATGAATCTATCTGACTCTTGATCTGGTGTATATGTTGTAGGTGGTCACAGTTAACTGGATTTTATAGAGGAAGTGCATGATTAGTGCAGATAATGCAGTATGTAGGCTGGACGCCGTTCTTGTGACTCTGACAGAATCGTTCAGTATTTCTCTTCTAACCAGGTTCATGACCCAGAGATGAAACGCCGTCATTCTGATGTTCAGAATCTCAAGCAGGGTTCAAATCAACTGCATACGATTCAATCCTTACAGGGTCTATCAAACTGGGAATATTATCACAGCTGTTGGCTGGTCGTGGTGGTTAATCCATTCATTTGTCCAATATTTGAACTTCAAGTCACTCCAAGATCATGAAACGAAAGACTACATTACTGCTGCTCCCATGACTTCTTATGATGTAAATGGCCACAGATGAAGTAATCTTTCTTTCTTGGACAGAATCTGAAAGTTCAATCCAAAAGTTAATACCGTTCTCTTACCTAATGTTGTTCCAGATCTTATTTTCATTCTTCAACAAGATTCTCCATTCCAAAAAAAAAAAAAAGACTAAACATGCCAGAACTTCGTCAAGATGGACGCATGTATTTGATGTGAATGAAACGGATTCTAGTCCATTCTGTTGTTGTCTTAAAGTCTTAAGCTTACATTTAAGTTTTGCTACAAACAAAGTTAAAAAATGTAAGCAGTTTCAGTGTTTTATGATTCAACGACCAGCATAAAGGAATGCGTTAACGGCAGTTTTTTCCATTTTTCCAATTTTTCAGAAGCGCGAATGAGAATTGAAGGGCGCGACGGGAATATTTTCAACAAATAACTTATTGAAGTCAAATAAATAATGACAAAACGTTTAATTTGGTGGGAATTATGTCTTTATTCTTTTAACAACTGTCTGGAATTTTAGTTTTTACATAGGGAGTACATTATTTGGGAAAACATGAAATTGTTATTTTAGAAAGATTCTAGTGAAATATCTTCAATGAGTTTTTATTTAAAAAAATCTGTGGGCCAGAATTAATGGGGCAACATAAGCGGTTTATGAATCATTTTTGTAGTGCATGTGTGTGCACTTCCCAGAAAGCTCCTTTAGTAAGCATGTGATGCCCTTGCAGCGCCTCCACCCACACAAACGACTGCGCTAAAGTGTGTTAGAGAGCAGTCCGCATACACACACACACACACAGCTGAATCTCTGGCCAAATCAGTCTTGTTTTGGTCACACTCAGGTTGTGCTGACCAGATGGCCACTCTCTTGGGGAGTGTGTATGTCAGTGTTTGCACATTGTGTGTGTGTGTGTGTGTGTGTGTATACGAAAGCCTTTCCAAATGCTCACAGCGGGTTTGTGCTGTAGAAGAGGAAGGTGCCACTGTGAACATGATGTATCGTAAGTCAGACCTCACCAAACCTCCACACAGGAGCCCTGGAGAACAGATTGCAGGTAGGTGTTAATTCACAACGGTGCGTACAGAAATCAAAGGGAACGGTCGCTGAACATCAGACTTCTTTGCCGGACACATGATTTATTGTTCCTTAAAAATGTATCATCCTAAGAATCTTACCGTGATGAATGGAAGATCAGATTGGCATTATTTAACTTAGTACCCATTGCAAATTTACAGAGCACAGGAGAAACAAAAACAATGCTCATTTTTCATTTACAGTAACTTGGAGTAACAGGATGTACAAATAACAGCCAGAATTGCTTAGATTTTTTTCAGGGAACGCAAAAAACAAATCCACAAACGAAACAGTCAGAAGATGAATTAATATCCTGAAAAGAAAAACAAAGCGCGCTTGGTTTCGCCTAGCTGCCAGATGAGTGCGGATAAACAAACTGCGGAGGGTGCGCATTTGTCCATGGAGAACTTCAAAGAACCGGACCCTCCTTTAGTCATTGTGGAAAGTTATATCTTATATACTGATCCCACCAACCCACGCGGAGGTAGGGAACGTTGACGTGGGTCTTCAAAGTCAGCAGTCATCGACTGCTAAGTCTTAAAAGCAAGTGTTCATATTTGTAAATGAGATCAAATGCACAACGGGTTCCTTAAACTCCAGCAGGACGCTGTCGGAGCATTTGAATGTTGGGTTAGAGACGGATTCGGTCCGATTCGGTTGGCGCCCTGCCTTCTGATTGGTCAGCTAGGCTGAGGCTGTTGGCTATTGCCGTGCATTAGAGGAATTATAAAGACCGAAATGTCGTCTCCAGAGCCGAGCCGGTCTCCGGCGATTCTCCAGCCTTGGTCCCTCAGGACACCGCGGGCCTTCATCACCAGGTCTTGAGCTGCCATTGTGTACCTGAAAAACAACAGAGATGCTATTTAGAGGTTAAAGGGATAGTTCACCCAAAAATGAAAAGTCTGTGCGCAAACTGTGCGCAAAGAAATCAATAACAATTTATACAACTTATATTCTCCTCGAGTTACCGTCTTCCTCCATTTTGGAGAGTACCCCAGAACGTAATCAACGTAATCAGCGTTTACGTTCAGTAGAGGCAGGACACCGCGGGCCTTCATCACCAGGTCTTGAGCTGCCATTGTGTACCTGAAAAACAACAGAGATGCTATTTAGAGGTTAAAGGGATAGTTCACCCAAAAATGAAAAGTCTGTGCGCAAACTGTGCGCAAAGAAATCAATAACAATTTATACAACTTATATTCTCCTCGAGTTACCGTCTTCCTCCATTTTGGAGAGTACCCCAGAACGTAATCAACGTAATCATTGTTTACGTTCAGTAGAGAGCGTGCGCATGCTCAACATAAACAACGCTGATTGCGTTCTGGGGTACTCTCCAAAATGGCGGAAGACGGTAACTCGGGGAGAAGAATCGTTGAAAAAAATTATGTTATTATTGTTTTCTTTGCACACAAAAAGTATTCTCATAGCTTTGTAAAATTATGGTTGAACCACTGATGTCACACGGACTATTTTACCGATGTCCTTGCTACGTTTCTGGACCTGGGAACACTGCAGTTGCATTGCCTGCGGAGGGTCAGAGAGCTTTCAGATTTGATCAAAAATATCTTAATTTGTGTTCCGAAGATAAACGAAGGACTTACGGGTTTGGAACGACATGAGGGTGAGTAATTAATGACAGAATTTAAATTTTTGGGTGAACTAACCCTTATCGTTCTAAGTTTACTAATAACAGGTTCATCCCTCCAAGAGTAACCTGATGTTAAAGGAACAGTTCACCCAAGCTTGAAGATCTAATTCATTCACCTTCAGGTCATTCCAAACCCCTATGACTTTCTGTTTTGCAAAACGTCAGAAGAAAGAAGCCATACAGGTTTGGAATGACATAAGGGTGAATAAAAAATAATGGAATTTTTGGATGAAGAAGAAAACGGCTATCTTGAAGTGTCTTTTATGCGCTTTTGTTCTACAGTAATCGTTCTTGGCTTGAACCTACAACCTTTCAGTTGCCTGCCTAGATCTTCAAAACTAAAGGTTCATAATTGGAATTGAAGGTTCCACGAAGAACCTTTAACATTCTTGGAATCATTCCATTGCACAAAAGGTTCTTTATAGTAGACACTTTTTTTTTTAGATTACTGAAATCTTCTTCACACTAAGAAACCAATGGTTCTTTTAATTAATTTGTGTTCCGAAGATAAACGAAGGACTTACGGGTTTGGAACGACATGGGGGTGAGGAATTAATGACAGGATTTAAATTTTTGGGTGAACTAACCCTTATCGTTCTAAGTTTACTAATAACAGGTTCATCCCTCCAAGAGTAACCTGATGTTAAAGGAACAGTTCACCCAAGCTTGAAGATCTAATTCATTCACCTTCAGGTCATTCCAAACCCCTATGACTTTCTGTTTTGCAAAACGTCAGAAGAAAGAAGCCATACAGGTTTGGAATGACATAAGGGTGAAAAAAAAATAATGGAATTTTTGGATGAAGAAGAAAACGGCTATCTTGAAGTGTCTTTTATGCGCTTTTGTTCTAAAGTAATCGTTCTTGGCTTGAACCTACAACCTTTCAGTTGCCTGCCTAGATCTTCAAAACTAAAGGTTCATAATTGGAATTGAAGGTTCCACAAAGAACCTTTAACATTCTTGGAATCATTCCATTGCACAAAAGGTTCTTTATAGTAGACACTTTTTTTTTTAGATTACTGAAATCTTCTTCACACTAAGAAACCAATGGTTCTTTTAAGAAGTGATAAATGAAAGGTTCTTTGAGGAACCAAAAATGGTTCTTCTATGGCATTGCTTGGAAAACCTCCTTAATATCTCATATTAAAATCAAAATGACATTTTCCTTTAAGTTGCTCAAAATAACCCAGCGTAATGTGTTGTCTTCGAGGTTGCATGAGTAGATGGTTGATACTCAACCAAGACTGAGGAACCTACCTGTGCTTGTCATCAGGGTCACAGTTTCCAAGGAAACCAGATACCACCTCTGCCACTTCCTGATTGGACAGCACGTCCCAGAGTCCATCTGTAGCCAGGATCAGGACATCATCGGCACCGTGCTCATACTGAGAGAGGTTATAGATCTTCATCTGTAGAAATGACAACATACTTCAGTCATGTTATATTACATAAACACATGGACATGCACATTCATAGTATTCTGTTTTGACCAGTGTTGGGGAGTAACTAGTTACATGTAACAGAATTACTTAATTGCAAAATAAATGTAACTAATCTGTTACAATTACTAAGAAAAAAATAGTTACTTGTAACCCCCTTTGTAATCTTTAACATTTTCACATCTGAATATTTTCTCACACACACACGCACGATTGATTTCTTTCCCAATTGCAGTGACTGCTCTAAAATATGAGACACCAATGTTTCAGGAGTTTTGGACACATGCTTATTCAATAGCGGTTTTATTTCCTGTTTGGGTTTATGTATATGCTTTATTTTTATTTTTAAGATGAACAGTTTTTTTTCCAAAGCATTGCTAGATGCCAGTGTTTCCCGTCATGGCTATGCAAAGATTTTGATTTCAAAACGGTATCATAGCAATTAAACTATTTCTTATGATCATAAATCTGTATTTAACCGCAGAATGATCTCCAAGTAAACACAGCTGCTAAAGTCTGATTTTGTGGTGGCTGTGCTTTAAATTAAATCATTATAATCTTAATTCAAGTGAAGGATTTTGAAAGTCCGACAGTAACCAGTGTTGAGTACTACTGTAAAAGTTACCCCTGCCTGCTTTAAATGTTTGAAAATGATTAACATTTGAAAACATTTGTTAAATTAGAAAAGTAATCGGTTACATTAATAAAGTATTTGAAATAGTTACACTATTACATTTTAAATAGGGTAACTTGTAATCTGTAACCTATTACTTTTCCAAAGTAACCTTCCCAACACTGGTTTTGACGCACCAATAATTACATCAAATAATTTTGAATTGTTTGTCAACTGTAAACACCCCACAAATTTTATACATCAATGGACGAATTGTTTAGTGTGATTAGTATCATTAATTTAATTATTTTAGGTATGCACTGATATTAAAATTCTGTAAAAATAAGTGATTAATGGACACATTAATTTATTAATGAAAAAAATGTCAGAAAAACAGATATTAATTTTAGGATTATATATATTAGTATTTAAGAAATTACAGATTTATAGTGAGCATTACATTTTTAAAAATATATTTATTTTTTACATTCATTCATTCATTCCAAGTCATCATTATTTTCATTGCAAGAACAAGGTAAAAAAAAAAATTTGTACTCAACTGTAATCAAACAAATAAATTAAACATATTTAAAAGATTTATTAGGTAGCATTAAATGACGGCACAGGTAATCTAAATGTAAAAATACAGTAAAAAAAAAAACTATGCACAATTATATTTTCAATATAAATCAATGCTGATTAATTTAAAAACAATGCATAGTATTGGGTGATCCCGAATATGGTACTTATATATTGTCCTTAAATTATTTATTAAATATTTATGTCTTATTGTAATGTAGGGCTGTCAAAATGACTGAAACTAAATTCGAATTTTCGACTTAAATATTCTCAAAATTAGAATTATATTAAAATTTAAAAAGGCGTAATTTCAGTTAGGGGGAGAAATTACAGATTTATAGTGAGCATTACATTTTTAAAAATATATTTATTTTTTACATTCATTCATTCATTCCAAGTCATCATTATTTTCATTGCAAGAACAAGGTAAAAAAAAAAATTTGTACTCAACTGTAATCAAACAAATAAATTAAACATATTTAAAAGATTTATTAGGTAGCATTAAATGACGGCACAGGTAATCTAAATGTAAAAATACAGTAAAAAAAAAAACTATGCACAATTATATTTTCAATATAAATCAATGCTGATTAATTTAAAAACAATGCATAGTATTGGGTGATCCCGAATATGGTACTTATATATTGTCCTTAAATTATTTATTAAATATTTATGTCTTATTGTAATGTAGGGCTGTCAAAATGACTGAAACTAAATTAGAATTTTCGACTTAAATATTCTCAAAATTAGAATTATATTCAAATTTAAAAGGCGTAATTTCAGTTAGGGGGAAAAAAGCTTTTGGCTTTTCTCTCGAGGCCACAAGAGGGCGCATCGAGCAAAATATAATGAACGTTTCTTCAAAGCGTAATAAAATAACACGACTATCTTTGAAAAACAAAGTGCATAATGTTTAAAATAATGTTTATAAACCATATATAATTAAGTTGCTTAAACAATTGGGGGGAAAAAACAGCCCCATGCATGTATGTATAGTTTAATACAAAGGACCGAAAAATAATCACAAAAGTAGGCAACTTTCTTCATTTAAAAACATGAGATGCAGTGGGATGGGGAAAACCGCCATAACATCTTTAGACATGTTTTTTTTAAAGTTGAACTTTAATTTAACATGGCTTTCTAAACATGCGGCTCTCTTGTGCGAGATGCGAGTGCAACGCTGATAGATGTCCCTCTAGAAAATGTGATAAATATGCGTTCTGTGTGAACGGCTTGGTTTCGGTTTTGACGTAAACAAAATCTTCATGCACTGATGCTCTCGTTTTCCGCAATATATGAATGAGCAACGTAGCAGCGCCGCATCTAGTGGCTTCAACTGGACAGGCTAACAAAAGCATTCAAATGCTATGACACTTACTTTGTCGTCGCATTTTGTGCGGCACTGATAGGCTGCCTGACGACTGACGCAGACCTAAAATTCGAATGCAACGTTTTTGTATTCGAATGTGGAATTTTTTTTTAATGCGATGAATATTCAAAATTAAAAAAAAAAATTCTGACAGCCCTATTGTATTGCTTCTGCTGCCGCTTTCGTGCCTCACTGTAACGCATGGCCTCTTGTTGATTATTGCTTTAGTAATACATTCATCTGTCCTGACTACAAAGCTACATTTCACCCTTAAAACAGACCAGCCAAACACGCTCACAATCCCATAAGCCTATTAGTTCTTGTCTGCGGTACATTATCTCGGGCAGACAGAGTCTCGCTCACACATCGTGTCTCAGAGAGCGTGACAGCGGAAAGAACGCAAGCCGATTTCATCAGAGTCGCGCTCTCACTGGAGCTACACCCATCCAGCAACTTCACCACATGATTCGTTTTGATGCTTAAAGCGGAAATACGCAGTAAATAAAGCCATGCGAGGTGTATCTGTGAAAAAAAAATTAAAATATTCACAGATGTTTTCCCAAACTATTCTGTACTAACATGAGAATAGAATTTTTTTTTTTTAATTATAATATAAATCAATGTATCCTACATAATTGTTTCCATATACATAAATTACAATAGTAATATTTACAAATGAATACATTTATTCAACATTTAAATAATAAGAATTTCTGTTTAATTATAATACATATTTAAGTGCGAGGTGTATCTGTGAAAAAAAAAATTAAAATATTCACAGATGTTTTCCCAAACTATTCTGTACTAACATGAGAATAGAATTTTTTTTTTTTAATTATAATATAAATCAATGTATCCTACATAATTGTTTCCATATACATAAATTACAATAGTAATATTTACAAATGAATACATTTATTCAACATTTAAAATACATTTATTTCTGTTTAATTATAATACATATTTAAGTACATATATTATCTGCATTAGAATAATTATACAAAGATAGATAAAATAATAAATTTAAAAAAATAATTTTTTTTGTAACTTAATACTTTTTCAAAATGTACATTTAAACTATTATTTAAATTATAATATTACTCATACAGTCTATATCATTTTATTTTGCAATAATAATAATAATAATGTGAAAAATGTAAGGGGGTCTGAATACTTTCCGTACCCACTGTATATTAAATGTTTATTTAAATTAATTTAAATAATCATTTAAATTATAATATTAATCATTATATCCAATATAATTATTTCATTTTGCCTATATATATATATATATATACACACAGAGCTGGGTAATAACTGATTACATGTAACCTGGATTATGTAATCAGATTCCAAAAATTAAGTACTTGTAATTAGAGTAAATTGCATTTTAATATACTTGTAATCAAACTACAGTTACATTTTTATGGATTACATGATTACATTATTTTTTTTAATTTAACATTTTTGTAAAATACAATAATTATATATAAAATTTTAATTTTTTTTATAAATTAATACATTTATCCAATATTTTATTTAGTTGTCTATATTAGTTTTTTTTTAATAAATTACAGTTACAATTACATACATATCTAGGGTATATGTATTTTAGAATAATTATATATTAGAAAGATAGATGTATATAAATAATAATAAATAAAAAGTATTTAAATATGGAATAAAATGTATTAATTTATAAATGTATAATTTTTGTATTTAATTATCGATATTCAGTAAAAGATATACCACCCATATAACACACACACACACACACACACACACACACACAGTATTCGCTAGAAAGATAAGATAGAGAGAGA
>NW_015505556.1:1319498-1321271 GCF_001515645.1 Sinocyclocheilus grahami
TTAATTTATAAATGTATAATTTTTGTATTTAATTATCGATATTCAGTAAAAGATATACCACCCATATAACACACACACACACACACACACACACACACACACAGTATTAGCTAGAAAGATAAGATAGACAGATAGAAATCATATCTGATGCAAGTGTCTGGTTGTCCTCGGTGACCCATCCTCGACCTTTGACCCAGTATTTGCACAACAGACAGGAAATGAGGAGCGACTCGACCCACGCCGCAGGCATAGCTGACATACTTCTACTCGTTGCACAAGCACATTAAACAGAGAAAAGTGCATGGAGGAGGAGGACGAATAAGAAAAACAGATCAAAGAGAAGCCGAAAGAGAAAAAAGTCAGCTGAGGAGCAGACGGCGGGATGAACCGTGGATGAACTTTACACAGCGTGTGAATTAAAGATCAAGAGAGCTTCAGAAGACTGGTGTCACTGGAGGGATCTGAGCTGCTTTAAGACCACAACTTTATTCTGACGGGATCAAACTGTCTTAGAGGCAGAGAGAGACGGTAAAAATCACGGTAAACACAGGCACTGGAGCTAAATCTGTGGCTTTTAGACTTGATTCTATTCGATTTAACGCTGTTGTGCTGATATGCAGGACATTATATAAATAAATCTGTGGTTATATAACATATATGGTTACTTCAATAAGCAGAACAGACCTGATTTCTGACCCAGAAACCCTTACAGACGTACCAGTAATGGCCTCAGATGGGAATACCGTAGTCATTTATTATACAGTAGTATGATAGCAAATATATCTACCTTGTGTATTTTCAATGTACTTCAATGTCTGAAAAATTTACCTTTTCCAAACAAACATGGTAATACTATAGTATATGCCCCCCCTCAAAAAAAACCCCGTAAATACCATACAAAACACAGCAATAGTATGGTAATTTGTCCAAATATATAGTAATTCCAGTAAATGTCCACACAACATGGTAATACCATGGTACCATATCCAGAAAACACAATGGTATTGTGTTTAAAAAAAAAAAAAAAAAGCAATACATTCACAAAAAACATGGTATTACTATGGTACATGTTGAACAAAACATGATATTACCATCTTGCCCTTTCCAAAATCACGATAATACCATGGTAAATATACAAACAACATGGTAATACTATGATAGTATTTTTAAAAAATACACTTTAATACAATTGTATTTTTCTCCAAACAATATAGAAGTAGCACACTATGGTAATTCCATGGTACCATATCAAAAATAATAGCAGTAATACCTTGTTTCCTTGTTTAAAACACATGATATTAACAAAATGATGGTATTACTATAGTACGTTCAACAAACATATTACCATGGTATCTTTGTAAGAAACCAGCGTGTTACCATGGTACTTTTTCCAAACCGCACACCAATGCCATGGTAAATGTCCACACACACACACACACAAGTGTTTTTATTTTACTATCAATCATCGATATACTACTGTATTTGTTAATATTTTAATTTGATTTGATATATTTTGCTTTCAATTTCATTTGAGTAATTTTGTGTTTTTGTCATTTTTATTAGTTTGGTACATGTTTAAAATTGTTTTATTAAAGTTTTAATTTGGTTTTTGTAATACTTCAGCTTATACTAAATGAAAAGTTCCGGGTTTTTTTTTAATTTCAAGTAATGAAAATGTTTTTTTATTGTTTTAGTTAACAATATTAACCCTACCACACACACACACCATATATATATATATATATATATATATATATATATATATATATATAG
>NW_015505556.1:1322084-1325791 GCF_001515645.1 Sinocyclocheilus grahami
ACACACACACACACACACACACACACACACACAGTATTAGCTAGAAAGATAAGATAGACAGATAGAAATCATATCTGATGCAAGTGTCTGGTTGTCCTCGGTGACCCATCCTCGACCTTTGACCCAGTATTTGCACAACAGACAGGAAATGAGGAGCGACTCGACCCACGCCGCAGGCATAGCTGACATACTTCTACTCGTTGCACAAGCACATTAAACAGAGAAAAGTGCATGGAGGAGGAGGACGAATAAGAAAAACAGATCAAAGAGAAGCCGAAAGAGAAAAAAGTCAGCTGAGGAGCAGACGGCGGGATGAACCGTGGATGAACTTTACACAGCGTGTGAATTAAAGATCAAGAGAGCTTCAGAAGACTGGTGTCACTGGAGGGATCTGAGCTGCTTTAAGACCACAACTTTATTCTGACGGGATCAAACTGTCTTAGAGGCAGAGAGAGACGGTAAAAATCACGGTAAACACAGGCACTGGAGCTAAATCTGTGGCTTTTAGACTTGATTCTATTCGATTTAACGCTGTTGTGCTGATATGCAGGACATTATATAAATAAATCTGTGGTTATATAACATATATGGTTACTTCAATAAGCAGAACAGACCTGATTTCTGACCCAGAAACCCTTACAGACGTACCAGTAATGGCCTCAGATGGGAATACCGTAGTAATTCATTATACAGTAGTATGATAGCAAATATATCTACCTTGTGTATTTTCAATGTACTTCAATGTCTGAAAAATTTACCTTTTCCAAACAAACATGGTAATACTATAGTATATGCCCCCCCTCAAAAAAAACCCCGTAAATACCATACAAAACACAGCAATAGTATGGTAATTTGTCCAAATATATAGTAATTCCAGTAAATGTCCACACAACATGGTAATACCATGGTACCATATCAAAAATAATAGCAGTAATACCTTGTTTCCTTGTTTAAAACACATGATATTAACAAAATGATGGTATTACTATAGTACGTTCAACAAACATATTACCATGGTACCTTTGTAAGAAACCAGCGTGTTACCATGGTACTTTTTCCAAACCACACACCAATGCCATGGTAAATGTCCACACACACACACACACACACACACACACACACACACAAGTGTTTTTATTTTACTATCAATCATCGATATACTACTGTATTTGTTAATATTTTAATTTGATTTGATATATTTTGCTTTCAATTTCATTTGAGTAATTTGGTGTTTTTGTCATTTTTATTAGTTTGGTACATGTTTAAAATTGTTTTATTAAAGTTTTAATTTGGTTTTTGTAATACTTCAGCTTATACTAAATGAAAAGTTCCGGTTTTTTTTTTTTAATTTCAAGTAATGAAAATGTTTTTTTATTGTTTTAGTTAACAATATTAACCCTACCACACACACACACCATATATATATATATATATATATATATACACATATATATATATATAGCAATACCATGGTAAAAAAAAAAACATGACATTTCCTGCATGTTCTAAAAACCATGGTACCATGTCCTAAAGGCATGGTAAAACCACGATCAATGACAAAACAACATGGTAATATCAAGGTAAATGTTCCCATACCATGGTATATTGTTCAAAACACAACAACAAACATAATATTACCATGATACATGTTCCAAAAACCATGGTATTAACAAAACAAAAACATGGTAATATCATGGTACTTTTTAGTTAGCGAAATAATGAAGTCATCTGATTATGTGAGTGTTAATGAATTCCAAACCTCTGGAGAACAGGAGAGGAACGGCTTGATAGCGATGTCGGAGTCGTGAACCTTCAGGTCGTGATCGCCGAGTCCACGAGTGACGCCGATGGTGGCCAAAACACGAGCCTGAGCCACAAAACACAACAACATGAGACGGCTTTCCAGAACATTTGACTTCTCTAATGTGATGTGTTGCTTAGTAAAACTAAATATTCAATTGACCCTTTAGTTACTGTTGCTACATCCGACAAGCCAAGGACAGAGCAGATTACTCTTGGTATGAAACAAAGTCTCGGCTTTCAAATTTGTTTGCTTTAATTTTGCAAGAAATAAATACTATTTTGTGGCTCTTTAATGGATCGCTGTAGCGCCTCAGTTCAAGGGGAACGTGAACCGATCGTCTCTTCCTCGTTACTAGTTATAGCATGAAATAAACATGAATGAACATCAGAAGGTATCTGGTTTCAACCGCAGAAAGATGTCAATACACCGTTTTTCAAGTTCAAGTCCACTGACGTTGATCTACTCTCCCGCCTGGTTTGTTTATCAGACAAAATGGCAGATTCTGGATTATGATTGGTCAGATCGCCTGTCAATCAAACTCCCGGCGAATGGTGAATTGGTTCCAAAATGGTGATTCCACCATTTTTGGTTCCGCAAAGAACATTTAAAAAAATGTAAAGAAGCTTTTTCCACTAAAAAGGTTCCGTAGATGTTAAAGGTTCTTCATGGAACCAGAGATGCCAATAAAAACCCTTTATTTTTTAAGAGTGTACTTGAAGATGGTTCAGAAATAAGAGGGACTGATGACGTTTATTTAGACTAAAAGTCAATGTAGTCATTTAAAACAAACCTCCCAACAAATGTCCTTGTTTTTTTCCCAGAATGCCACTGGCTGTGGTTGAAAACACCCCCTGCTGGTTAATAATACACATGCCCTCAACCAGCTGCTTTCTCAGACTCCCTCGTGCCGCCGCTGCCGAGTGGCTTTTGCTATCTGTTCCTGCCGAAGCCTCCAGCCTCCCACAGATGGAGGAGAGAACTGAACGTTATCGAGCCAGAGATGAGGAGGGATTCAGAACAGATGTCTTGTGAAGCTGAGACCTCCTTGAAGATAACTAGAGGCCGATCTCCTCCTGGTTTCACCCGTCACAACAGACTGATCTCAGCTCAGCACCACAGACTGAACACATTAACACCCCGATTGGAGCCCAAACGCTGCAGGATGGCACACACACTCACATTTAATTCTAGTGCTGGAGGCTGAAATTAGTTCACCCAATTATAATAATACATTAAAAAAAAAATTTTTTTTTTAAAGTCCTCACCCTCAGGGAGTTATAAAATTGTCTATGACAGTGTTGAACGGTCACGTACATTACTGTTCAAAAGTGTCAGTAAGTTGATTTTTGTAAGAACATTTACATTTTTATTCAACAAGCATGCATTACATTGATTAAAAGCAGCAGTTATAAATGTCACAAAAAATTATATTTAAAATAAATGCTGTTCTTTTGAACTTTCTATTCTTCAAAGAACCTGAAAAAATTACATTTATCCTGGTTTCCACAGAAATATGAAGCAGCGCAACGGTTTTCAACATTGATAATAATAATTATGTTTCTTGAGCAGCATATTATACTGATTTCTGAAGATCATGTGACACTGAAGACTGGAGTAATTATGCTGAAAATACAGCTTTGTATCACAGAAATAAATTACATTTAAACATATATTAAAACAGAAAACAGTTATGTTACATTTTAAAATTATTTGACAATTTTTCTGATTTTACTGTATTTCTGATCAAATAAATGCAGCCTTGGGGAGTCAAAGAGACTAAAAGTAGAACATTAAAATCTTACCAACCCCAAACTGTACACTGTAAAAAATGACCGTGAATTTAAAGGTAAAAGACTGTAAAAATGCTACAGTAAAAACCTGTTAAATGGTTAACGGTAAATTC
>NW_015505556.1:1326014-1352281 GCF_001515645.1 Sinocyclocheilus grahami
AATGTTTATTGCATTATTTCAGTTTCATGTGTGTTACCATGATGGTGTTTAGCGTTTGTGTGAATGATTATTATTTAAAAGCTTCTTGTGATGGGCTTTGGTTCATCATGTGACTTTCTCATCACCTCCTGCATTTGGTGGTTATCAGTGTATTACAAAGGTACAAAACAGATTTCAGTACTTTAATAGTTTGGTATATTAACATTATATCAGTTAATGAAATTACGGTATTTAACTGTAAATTTAAGATAAAACCGTAAAACCTAAAACGTTGCTACCGTATTTTTTACGGTAAAATTCCAGCAACCACAGCTGCCGTTTTTTTACCGTAAATTGTACGGAATTTTTTTTACAGTGTAGCATTTATTGCCAAGAATGAATATTAATTTCAAATTAATTCAGTGAAACACAAAATAAGAGATTTAAATAATGTATGGTCACTCTTTTCCATACATTTCCCATTCCAATAAATATGGACCAAAGCTTTAGAGTTTCAAAAGTGTTCATAAGGGATGAAGCAATGAGTGAATGAATCATTCTTTCAAGTCAGGTCTTTTCAACGAATCAATCGATCCAGCTCACAAAACCTGAAAATTGGAGTCTGTTTCTCATTCACATCTATTGTACGGATACAGAAGACTTGAAATGTAGTGCAAGCATCATATGGATAACTGTTAAGATGCTTTTGCATCCATCCAGCTTAAAAGATTGGGTCTCCATTGACTGAATGTTTTGAATTATGTGCTTCATACTTTTTTTCCATGTAATTACAGAGTAATTTGGGTTTGGAACGACACTGAGATGACTTTTAGGTGAATTATTCCTTTAATCAATTCAGACATTCGAGCAACTAAACTTGTATGATAAAATACTGTATATGATTCCTGGATGCAGCGGCACTCCCACACGATTCAACATCCCTGTCTGACAGTGCAGGTCGTGAGCTCAATTACATCCCCGAGGACTCTCTCTCACACACACTCACACCATCTCTCACACACAATCTCTCACACACATGCCCACACACACACACACACACACGCTCACTAGCTCTCACACACACACACACACACACACACACACATGCTCACGCTCACACACACGCACACAATCTTTCTCACACACACACACACACACACACACACGCTCACTAGCTCTCACACACACACACACACACACACACACACATGCTCACGCTCACACACACGCACACAATCTTTCTCACACACACGCACACAATCTTTCTCACACACACACACACACACACACACACACACACACGCACACAATCTCTCTCACACACACACACACACACACACACACGCACTTCTGAGCAGGATCACACACATTCACTCACTAATGGAAGTCCATGTCTCCTGAGGGAGCGGCTCTAAACACTTGATTCAGACTAGATCCGTCTCACAGACCAATCAGATCCAAGTGTCGAACTCTGATGAACCGCCCACAATTGTTCACTGACCATTTGATGAAAATTACACACAAATTAGACACCAAATCCATACTCATGGATGGACGGAAAATCTGATTATGTCTGCACACACATTTCCAAAAATGCACTGTGGAAAATATTACGGAAAGGGTTATACATATTGAAATGTACAAAATTATTTGTTGACTTCTGTACAAATATACAGATAATGATTATGTTTAATAAATATTATTATTTTAATATAATTGTTTATGACAACTAGTTAATTTAGCTTTTGTGTCTTTTTCACACCACAATACATTTTGCCTATTTCTGTACAAATATACAGATATTTATTGATTAATAATATTTATTATATTTGTCGAATAAATAACATATGAATAGTTCGTGACCAGCCAGAATTAATTTGGTTTTTGTGTGTTTTTCACAATAGATTTACCACAATAATAATATGATTATTAATTAATAATATTAACCACTATTTTCACCAATAATTGTTATTTTAATGTAATAAATCATACATATTAACATAATTATAGATAATTCACATTTATTGTATCAATAATTATTATATTAATATGTATTATAATTAACATTATTATTATTATATTAATAAAATAATAATATATATTAATTATTTTAATTAATTTAATAATTTTTGTATTTTATAGATCAATAACATAAAGTACAATTTTATGTAATTAATAATTGCTAGATTACAATAATAATTAATAAATATTAATATAATAATTATTGATAATATTACAGTGGCGGCTCCAGGATTTTTTTCTTGGGGGTGCTAAGGGGGGGCTTAACAGTTCAGAGGGGGTGCTAAAAAACTAATTAAATTTAGTGAAAGTAATGAACTAATAAGCGTCAGCTATCTAAACAGCATGCAAATTCAGCCACCTTGTGTTTTTTTATATACAGCAGCTTCGAAAAAGTTTTTACGATAGATAGTGCCGACAATTCATACAACTATTTCCACACAGTGGCATAGCGGACTGGCACGCTTAAGGATTAAGTGTCAGCCGCACCACACGGATACGTTGTTTTTGTTCAAATCAAAGCACAAACTACGTAGAAAACAGATCTGTGTGGTGCGGCTGATACAGAACAACATACGCTGTTTGCGTTCAGTGGATATTCTCCAAAATGGCACTACAGGGTGACGCGGAGGAGACAAATTGTTGAATAAAGTCTTTTTTTTTTCTTTTGCACACAAAAAGTATTCTCGTAGCTTCGTAATATTACAGTTGAATCCCTGATGTCACATGGATTATTTTACCGATCTCCTTGCTACGTTTCTGGACCTTGATCGTGGTAGTACCCTTGCTGTCTATGGGAGGGTCTGAGAGCTCTCAGATTCCATCAAAAATATCTTAATCTGTGTTCCGAAGATGAACGGCGGTCTTATGGGTTTGGAACGACATGAGGGTGAGTAATTAATGACAGGATTTTCATTTTTGGGTGAACTATCCCTTTAAGAGCAGCTTTATTTCATGCACCGATTTTCAAAAACAACCTGTTTAATGCCAAACACGTTTCTTGTTTTTCACTATACGGACCACAAGAGAAATATTAAGGGAATCATTTCAGACAGTTATATACCGTTATCAGCATATGTTAAAGTACCGTATTGACCCGAATATAAGACAATGTTTTTTTCTTGGAAATGCATCTGAAAAAACGCAGTCGTCTTATATTCAGGGTCTAGACTCTGACATGTCAATAATACACACACAACAATAGGTGGCGCCAAATACGCATAAAACGAGTGTGCCATGAAATATGTAATGTAATGCGTGTTGTAAAGATCGCGAGTAAAAACAAAAGAAAGAGAAAAGCTTACAGCTGCACAAGTCGTGACTGTCACGTTAGCCTGAATGTTTTTTTTCTTGGAAATACATCTGAAAAAACGCAGTCGTCTTATATTCAGGGTCTAGATTTTGACATGTCAATAATACGCCCACAACAATAGGTGGCGCCAAATATGCATAAAACGAGTGTGCCATGAAATACGTAATGTCATGCGTGTTGTAAAGATCGCGAGTAAAAACAAAAGAAAGAGAAAAGCTTACAGCTGCACAAGTCGTGACTGTCACGTTAGCCTGATGGGACCAAACTCTTCGTGATTTTAAAACGTAAGACAGTACCCAGATTTGAAGACTACAGTAAGATTTAACTTCTACTGTTAATAAGATTCTGGTAGGCTACTATTAGATGGATAGCCTAAATGTCCTAATTCAGACGGGATTTTTACTATTTTTTTTATGGTATATCAAAAAGTGTATATTTTTTAAATGTGATTGTTGGTACATTTTACTTGTTTTTACCATACTTTCAAAACAAAAATTAAAATAGGAAAAATATGCAATATGAAAATAATTGAAGACAAAATGTGTTTTACTGAGAAAAAACAAGATTTGGTTTTTAAAAAGCCTTTTTCCAAAAGGTACATCTGGAAAAAGGGGGGTCGTCTTATATTCGGGCCAATATGGTAGTTTCGTCTCTCGTGGTCTCAGAGAATATGCTCCGTTAATGCAGCGTTAGAAAGCTCTGTTAGTTTTTTTTTTACTTTCTCTATAATGAATTGACTGACGTTCAACTCTTGCGCACAGTTTGCGCATTGCTTGCTTGTGTTGCTTGACCCCTCCCCCATAATATCAATTGTTTATAGGCCACATATTAGCCACTTTTTCTTTTTAGGTTTTTAATATTTATTTTTCCACTGTTAATGAAAGTGACACCAAAAAACAGAAACATCATTAGGAAATCCTTGGGGGGGGGGGGGGCTGTGCCGGGGCTAAACTAGTTTCTGATGGGGCTATAACCCCGTCAAGCCCCGCCTAAGCGCCGCCTAATCTAATTAATTTTAGATATTAATTATATAATTTTATTTGATTAATAATTATTTCATTACTTGGGTTTCTGCTCTATTATTGTGATGTCATGATAAAGGCACATAAAGACAAAATTAACTCTTTACATGTCAGTCAAGTGAGCGGTTCTTGAGGAGAATAACTGTTGATAGACTGCTAATCAGATCCAGTACAACACTCAACAACTCTCCAGAACTCACCATCCGTTCATGGTAAAGTCTCGGCACAGCATTCTCTTCCCAACCTCTTTCTTTGTGACCCTTCTGGGAAACTCCAAGTGCGTGAACTCGTTTCCCAGCAGCGACGGCTGCAGGTGAGCCTGAGAGAGAAAAACGTGCTCCATAATCAGGGATTCTGTCCTTTAAAGAATGCAAACAAACATCCAAGAGAGGGAAAGCCAAGTGAATCCAGATTTCTCTCACCAGGAACTGAAGTCTCTGGCGCTCTGATTCAGGAGTGAAGGAGCTGGACATGGGCGTGATCTCTCCTCCACAGATCATCAGAGCCCTGAAACACAGCAGAGTGCACATCATACAGCGCTCACTGGAGAAGAGCTGACAGAACCATCAAGAATTCAACAGAAGAGAATAGAATACACTGGACAGGGCAGAATGGAATACTAAACAGAACGTAAAATAGAATCATAAAGTTTATATATTTGCACAAAACAGAGCAGAATAAATGAAACGTGTGGAGTCTATTAGAGAAGAATGGAGCAGACAATGTCGATGCTACACTGTAAAAAAAAATCCGTAAAATTTACGGTAAAAAAAACGGCAGCTGTGGTTGCCGGAATTTTACCATAAAAAATAAGGTAGCAACGTTTTAGGTTTTAACTTAACTTTACAGTTAAATACCGTAATTTCATGAACTGATATAATGTTAATATACCAACCTTACTGAAGTACTGAAATCTGTTTTGTACCTTTGTAATTCACTGATAACCACCAAATGCAGGAGGTGATGAGAAAGTCATATGACGAACCAAAGCCCTTCACAAGCAGCTTTTAAATAATAACATATATAGAAGGTGCACAGCGTCATTTACACAAACACTAAACACCATCACGGTAACACACATGAAACTGAAATAATGCAATAAACATTCATTTAACAACATTAGGTTTAACACTCAACCCTAATATACAAAACTGATAAGAAAAAACTAAGAAGAAACATAGTTATTTCAACAAAAAACATCAAATTTGAAATGTAATGCAGGGAATTCTGGGAATGTCAATTTACGGTTATTCACTGTAAATTATACGGTCTTTTTCACTTCCAAAAACGGTATACTACCGTAAAATTAATGTCCAATACAGTTTTTCACCGGATATAGAAGGGGAATTTACCGTTAACCATTTAACAGGTTTTTACTGTAGCACTTTTACCATTAAATTCACGGTCATTTTTTACGGTGTACTAAAAACAAAGCTAAATAAAAGCCACGTTTATTTTTTTTTACTTACAGTCTTTTACCGTTAAATTCACGGTCATTTTTTACGGTGTACTAAAAACAAAGCTAAATAAAAGCCACGTTTATTTTCCATTACATTACATTTAAACATACACCGCTTTTTAAAAGTTTTGGTGTCAGTAAGATGTTTTACTGTTTTTGAAAGAAAACATTTTGCTCACCAAGGCTGCCTTTATTTGTCAAAAAAACAATCATTTTGTTATTTAAAATAACCGTTTTCTATGTGAATATACTGTGAAAATGTAATTTATTCCCGTGATCAAAGCCGCTCAAGAAACATTTATTATTATCATCAATGTTGAAAACAGTTGTGCTGCTTCATATTTTTGTGGAAACCAGGATTGTTTGCAGGATTATAAAAAGTTAAAATTTAAGACATTTTAAGATTAAGTAAAGAAAATTTAAGGAATAATCTTAATGGAACACAATACGTCAATATGTCTCTAAATGTAAATGTATTGTATTAGCAACACTTCAAGTTCAAAGTCTGACTGACAACACAATTTCCAACAGCTCTCCATTACTTTTTCATTCATTTCACACAAAAAGGCTAAAATACTTCTGCTCCAAACCACTAGAATATGGAAATAACTTTTGTTCCATCTGATGCAAAAAGATATTCTTCCTCAAATAAAGATCTAAAAAGGCCTTAAATCAGAGCAGAAAGTCCTAAACTCATAAAGTCACGCCGTTAATTGTTGCATACACTGAAAAAACAAAAAACAAATCTAGACATTTTTTAATCTCTTTAATCTAGACACAAGCTCTCTTAAATGAGAATAAAAGAAATATGCAAAATATTACAAAATGGTGATTTGGTTTAGTAATAGTCATATTCAGTCTCACCTGCTGTCACCGGCGTTGGCCACGTACAGTTTTCCGAGTAAATACACCACCACTAGAGCGGTACATCCTCCAGATATAGAGTAAACCATCCTCTCTCGAGCGATATGAGAGTCCTGAGATCACACAAACACACAGAGAACTCAATCAGGGTCACATGAGACTGGATTCAATCGACATTTAAGTAAAAAAACACACATATAGGATCGCTGCTTAAGTACATTAGACCAGTGGTTCCCAACCCTGGTCCTGGAGGCACCCCAACACTGCACATTTTGTTTGTCTCCTTAATCAAACACACCTGATTCAGGTCATCAGCTCATTAGTAGAGACTCCAAGACCTGAAACTGGTGTGTCAGAGAAAGGAGACATGCAAAATGTGCAGTGTTGGGGTGCCTCCAGGACCAGGGTTGGGAACTACTGCACTAACCTCTTTTATGCTCACCAAGACTGCATTTATTTGATCAAAAATACAGTAAAATCTGTAAAATTGTGAAATATTATTACAATTTAAAATGACTGATTTCTATTTGAATATATATTAAAATGTCATTTATTACTCTTATGCAAAGCTGAAATTTAAAATCAACACAGTCACTTACAATAATGCATCATTCCTATAAGCTCCGCCTGCCCTCTAGTGGCCATGTGAGTTTACTACAGTAACTGATCCAAAGACTCACTATCTCCTTGAAGGCATTCTCTATGGCTCCCACCACCAGACTCTCCTGTTTGATCTTCTTCTCCATGAAGAACCGCGGGGCCATTGTATTAGGGGACCCCGGGGCCCCGGCGGCCCCTCTGAGCGAAGCGGCCCGGGACAGGCCCCGCTGGGAGCATCCGGCAGACGGGTGGAGGTGATGGACGGGGTTCTCCTCGCACAGACAGGTGGGCGGCTGGAGGGACGGATTCTTCAGGATCTCCAGCACCTCCTGCAGCTGCTCCTCGATATGGAGGTGGAGGAACTTGGCTGCGAAAACCGCGGCTCCGGAACCGCCGTGACCGTCAAACAGAGCCCAGTAGTGGAAGTTCAGTTCCTTCACCTCCTGCACAAACAGAATTACACAAATATCAGCATGCACAGAAAAATGCGTTTTTAAAAACAAATGAAATTCTCTCGTGAAAACATCCTAATAGCAATTCTTAAGTTAAGTGGATATAATCTGGGGAAGGCGTAGGACCATAAAATGTTCGTCCAATCTTTTACGTCCAATCTGTCCTACCTATCTGTCAAAGTATGTATTTGCACACCTCAGCCCACCCTGTTCGCGCAGACATGATACGTCATCAGCGCGTTCATTACGCTATTTCAGACAGAGCGAGAATGAAGGGCGTTATTATTGTATTATGCACTTTGTACTGTAATGTTTTTAAGACATTAGGTTATCTGACAGCGTTGACGCCATCTCTCATCGTGTTTCTGGTTAGCCTCTGCTCTGCCGGTGTGCGTTCATTTGTTTTGGAGGAGGCGTGGCTTTGGAGAGTGATTTGCAGGGAGGGAGAGATCTTATGCTTTCAAAGCTACCTTGCTATTGCTAACCTCTCCAAAATCACCTACGCTCCCTTTATTTTATTTATTTATTTTTTAAAGGTTTATTTATGCACTTTTCATGCCTTTATTTGGACAGGACAGTATAGAGCTGACGGGAAAGAATTGGGTGGAGAGAGAGGGGAGCGGGATCGACAAAGGACCACGAGACGGGATTCGAACTCAGGTCGAATTTGTATTGTATTTCATAAATAAAAATAAAAATGAAATACAAAAATAAAAATAAAACCCCAAAAAAATATTGTAATAATACTATTCTACTGTAAAATTATTTGAGTAATAAAACTTATTTTGCTACAAAACTACAATACTGCTATTTGCATCTTAATTTCTTTATTTTTCAAATGAGGGGTTGCCAGCAAAAAAATAGTTTTATAAGATTTAAGCGCAACAGAAACAACCTGCATCATGAACTACACGTGTGTAAATGCCGAGCTTTTAAATGCCTGCAGCCTGCATGATTGCACCGAGCCATATCGCAATATCGATTTTATTAAAACTCAAGTGAAAACAGATTTTTAAAAAAAACAAAAAACACCTCACTGTTCACTTTATGGTTACTGAAAAAGGTTTGAGTTAGTTCTTATAAAAAGAAAACCTAAGTATGAACACCATTTATTTTCAATTCATGCTTAAAAATTCATCATAGTCATCAGAGTCATAAGTTATATTTCAGCTTTTTACTTTTTTTTTTTTTTTTAATGCAGATGCACTCATCCTCAAAATCATCCCACTCCTTCTAGAATGACTAATTCTTTCCAAATATATCTATTTAAGCCTTCCGGTGAAAATTATATTTTTATTTTACAAATATGTAGTAGCAGAAAAACTAAATATTGCAGGTTCAGTTTTTTACAATATCGTGCAGCTCTATTTTGGCACCACATGAGGTGACGAAATGATGACCGAATATTCATTTTAGGGTGAACTGTTCTTTTAAAATCAACATGATGGAGTCATAACGGACATGTGTGAAATAACATTACAGTTTTTCTCAGTCGCTTTGGTGTATTTCTTGAATCATTCTTAATATTTGCAAATAAGTATGTGCATTTCTCAAAACAGTTCGTACAAATAGCACCACGCAATGGATTACTTGCTCATCTCTCAAAAGTCAGTATTTATGTAAATGAACATATCAGTGCCATCAGAATGAAAAGTCCTTGTGTCACTGTTCACAAACGAGATTCAATCGAGATACTCTTGTTGTCAATATAACAGTGCACTCTGTTAGTATTACCTGATGTAAACTATGGCAACAGTTCGGATGACAGTTACTGTATTGAAATGCCGAAGGCTGCACTTCCTATGTATGCCATATATCCATTTCAAAAGTACAAATTTACACATTACTGTATGTGGGATATTGATTGAAAAAAACTGGACAGGATTCACAGTTACACTTGAGCTATTTCAGAAAACTGGTTCATCATTGGTTGATCTACATTCTCTTCATTAGTTAAAGTCAAGAATCACCTGCACAATTCATGGCAAATTTACAAAAATTCTAATAGAATTGTGTAGAAAATGTGCTTGACAGTTTATGACAACTAGATCAACCATTTTGCATTTAATGACTTATATGATGAACCAATGACTAGATGTTTAGAGAGGAAAGACTATTGCACAGAGAACTATATAATACATTTTGAGAAGCATGATATTAGCAAATGATAGCACTGGAAACCACAGACAAATGTACATAATCAGTTGCATGAATGTACCAAAGCAATCGCAAGTTGTTCAAAAGAATGAGAAACTGCTTTTATGATGTGCACAAGTGACTAGATGATGTGGAGTAGGGCTGCACGATAAATCGCGACAAATTGCAATGATATCGCAATCAACGTGATTAATAAACACGACTATGACAATATATGGTTTATCTGAGTTCTTCCTCCTATAATTGTCCTTATAATAAAGTATATAATAATGCAATGCCTTTATCACTGCTTAGAATCCTATGAAATATGTTGCGTGCCTTATTCTGTGTAAGAAGCCACATCATCTCACAGAAGGGTTTATTTCAAACACTCGACTGACGTTATGAAGTGAGTTTGGAGTAAAAACATGTTATTAAATGTGGTATTTTCACGCGCTTTCAGATGGAGCAGCATTTACTACACAGAGCCGTAGTTCACCTACTCATACAACTTTATTATCGCAGCGCAATTTCATAATCTCGATGATATCGTCTGCGATTATGAACGTGGTTTTGCCTAGCTTGTCAGTGAACTACGGCTCTGTGTAGTAAATGCTGCTTCATCTGAAAGCACATGATGGAGATTTACTACTAATCACAGAACCGGCTTTACTGACGAGATGCCCATGAATATCGTATGCGATTTATCACGCAGCCCTAATATGGAGGTTGAACAAGTATTTTGGGGAATTTAATTTCTGATCTGAGAAATGCACCAAAGCGACTGAGAAAAACTGTAAAAAGAGTGGTGGCAGAAGGCCTCACTGAGCTGTCGATGGACTCCAGGATGTCTACGCTGGGCAGCGAGGAGCGTCTCCTGGTGGGAGTGTAGCTGGGGCTAGACGGGTCTGCGAGTCGTTTCCTGAGCTCTACCACCTCACAGCACGCCTGGTCCTCATTTAGGGTGCTTTTACCGGCATTGATCACCCTGTAGACACACAGAAGATCATCACAGTTTCATCACGAACACAGTTTCTATATGTCTGCAGGAAGTCAACTTTAACCCATAGAGACTCAAGGGCTGTTCATGCTTATGAAGACTTGGCACAATGATGATGGAATAGTTAATTCTGCTTAAACCGACAACCTCTTGGTCTTCGTCAAACAAGTCTTTCGAGCTTCTAAACGCTTCTCGATGATGCACAACTGCCATCATCTCCTCAGATGAGTCACAGCGTGATTCTAAAGAGCACAAGACAGCATGACGCTCGCTCACGAGCCTCTGATAATTGCCCCCATCACAACAGGGTTTCCATGGAAACCCATTCCTGCATCCGGATTTGTTAATGAGGATTTAACAGGGTTTATGCGGTCCATGGCTTTGTCCTGAGAGGAGACGCATGTCATTCTGCAGGGACATTTGTGACGTCTCACTCGTGCTGCTGGAAACGCTTCTTTTGATGTAGAAAATACAGCTGGATTCAAAGAACATCATTCCTCACAATCAGTCAGATTTCAGGGGCAGGTTCAGGGTCAGAAACACACATTAAACATAACAATCCTCTCTGATTTCTCAGACTTGTGTTATAGTAAATGCTCAGCATACCATAGAGAGATAAAATGATAGATAGAATGACAGATAGACAGATACAATGATAGAAAATACATAGAACAACAGATAGATAGAACAATAGAACAACATAATGATAATATAGATCGAAAGAACGATAGACAGACAGACAGACAGACAGACAGATAGACAGATAGATAGATAGATAGATAGATAGATAGATAGATAGATAGATAGATAGAATAACAATGACAGACAGATAGATAGATAGAATAACAGACAGACAGACAGACAGACAGACAGACAGATAGATAGAATAACAGACAGACAGACAGACAGACAGATAGATAGATAGATAGATAGATAGATAGATAGATAGATAGATAGATAGATAGATAGATAGATCTGGTTACAGTAAACGGCAGAGGTCAAAAGCACAGTCTTTCTCTCTGGTTTTGTTTGAGGTGATTTGTTCTGGTTAATGCTCTACTGCAGGGGTGTCCTACTATCCTGCAGATTTCAGCTCTAACCCCAATCAAACACACCTCAACCAGCTAATCAAGGTGTTCAGGGTTGCTTGATAATTACAGACAGGTGTGCTGGAGCAGGGTTGGAACTAAAGTCTGCAGGACGGTAGCTCTCCAGGAGCAGGGTTGCACACCCCTGCTCTACTGCTTCAGTTAAACATCAACATCAGATCAGTGAACAGGAACACATTCAGAGGACAGGAAGAACGAGTCGGGCCTGTGCTCTTATGATCATGTGACCGGGCATCTGAGAGCTGCTTCCCTGTCAGTCTCACTTCTCTACACCACCGTCAGGAAGGGAAGTGAGTGAATCACACTTGAACATCCTCATATCAGAGAACTAAAGCTGACGCATTCAGATGTTAGAGACTGGACTGGACAGAATTAGATTCAAAAGGAAATGTCCTAGTTGTAGTGTTGTTACAGTTAACAAAAACTAAAACAATTGAACTAGTCGATTAAAAATAATTTTTCGTAAATTTAAATAATAAAGCTGAAATAAAATATAAACATTAGATGAAATACTTAAAAAAACTAAAAAATTAGAAATGCTGTGTTGGCAGCTAGTTTAGGTAGAAAACTAAAATGAAATGAAATTAAGCTGATCTTTTAATTAAATTAAAACTAAATTCAATTCAATGAAGACTAAAATAACTGAAACTGAAATCATAATTGACACAAAATGACAGAAGCACATAACAACATTACTAAAACCTAATCTAAAATTAAAATGAAAAACATGAAAGCTAATACAACATATTAATAAACACTACAATAGAATATAAATAATGTGGCTTATTATTCTCTATCCTACAATTCTATTTAAGTCCAGATATACCATTCTGACTTTGGGAATGAATACAAACAGTATCCATAAATCATGGCTCACACACAAGACTTGAATTTAGATGCCAAGCATATCATAAATGCATAAAACTCAACCTGGGCTGTCTGAAATCTGATTTCATAACCATTATCCAATGCAGAGCCTGCTGTAGCTCTACATCTAGACAGCTTCACGTGAATTAGGTTATGATATAATGCGCAAAACGCGCGCATGCGCCCTGCTAAAGCTGCATGGAAATGAAAGCATGGATGCGTGTCATGGATCTTTCATTTTCTGTTCCTCATCCTGATTATCATGAAGAACGCAAACATCCCGCAGCATCCGAGCGCTCAAATCAGCGCGCGTCGCTACTCACTCCGCGTAGCCGGCGGCCCAGGGCAGCTTCATCTCCTTGAGGATGAGGATGGGTCTGGAGATGTGATCCGCAGAGCACTCCACCTCGTCTGGAGACAGCGCGAGGAAATCCGGTCTGCTGTACGGGAACCGGAGCGGTGGATCCGGCTGGGTCTCCTGCGCGCTGGATCCCGAAGCCATGATGCCGCCGATGATGCTGGAGACCGCGGACCGCACGCGAGTCATCATCATGATGATGAAGAAGAAGATGAAGGTGGAAGCGCACCGGTGCTCAAACGCGACGCAGCTGGAGCGCACCCTCAGCACGGCGGAACTGAACGGCATCACGTGACAGTCCTGCCGCGGGTCATTGGGTCACTTTGGTGACTTTGACCCTCAAACTGTTCACATTTATTTAACTTCCTTATTGTGTGTATGTGTGTGTGTGTGTATGGGTGTGTGTGTGCATGTTTATGTGGTTTATGAGGACACAAATTTGTATAATAACATGGGTATGACAGGTATTACAACGAGAAGGTGATTTATGAGGACATTTTCAGTGTCCCCGTAATTCAAAATGCTTATAAATAATTCAGAATGAGTTTTTTTTTAAATCTAAAAATGTGCATCTGCTAAATGACTAAATGTAAATGTAATTAATATTACTCTGTACTTAAATATAGCAATAATTACACCGTAACAAGTTCACCTTAAAATAAAGTGTGAAATGAATGAATGAATGCATAAATAATGAATGAATTAATTAATGTATAAATTAAAAATAAATATATTTTAATAAAATTCAACAGCCAACAAAACAAACCCCATCACTGAGTGTTTTAAAGTGTTATATAAGGACACTAACATAAAGCATAACCAGTACAACAACATACAATCTTTTTTTTAAAATTCAAAATAAGTTCATATCAGTTCATCAATCACCAAAACAAACCACATTACTATATAGACTATAATTTAAATAAATATTTTAAGTGTTCTATAATAAGGGCAACTCAAAATAGGCTCAAAGCATAACCAGTCCCATAAAATAAACAACATTATTTTATTAAATGTATTAAAAAATTTACAAAATAAACCACATTACTCAATAGAATATAATTTAAAGAAATATATTAGATAATAGTTAAAAAACGACTTTTAATATTAAGTAACAATTCAATATTTGAAATGTATTAAATATCATTGGAAAGCGCAGTCTCTGACCCAAACTGTGTTAGCAATTACAAACGTGTGTAAAAAGTGCATGTTTTATTGTTCTAACATGCTGAATTCAGCATATCCATAACAGACTTTAAAAAGTGCTTAATCTTTCCAACTGTAGCTGATTTATTCTCGTGTACTCAATGCTGAACTGTTTAAACAACATCACACTCAACAACTGTTTGAATAAACCCACGAGGATTATGAGATTTGTGCACAATCACTAGAAATATATACCATCTGTTACAGCTGATATCTGCCTGACATGAATCACGAATCAGCATGTAATCCATCTCAACAGCCAAAGCAATACAGAAAATTAAAGAAAGATGAAAATGACCGCTGTTTACATGTTGTTCAAACCCATATGTCGTTTTCAAAGCTTGTGTATTATATTATGCATGTGAAAAACAGATGAATACTAACTCATAAAGCTATCATATCACTTCAGAAGACTGTACTGAAGTTAATTCGTTTATTTATTTAATTTTGTAATCAATAAATACAAATACTGTACCAGCATTTTGTTTAGGGCAAGAAAATAAAGAGCTGTCATGTCTCATAATGGCCACTAGATGTCGTAATTTAATTACAAAATAAATGTAACTGTAATATATATGAAAATGTTAAGATTAAAAAGGGGGTTACATCTGAATATTTTCACACACATACAGATTTAATTGATTTCTTTCATAAATTGCAGTGACTGCACTAAAATATGAGACACCAATGGTTCAGGAGTTTAGAACACAGAATAGGACTTATGCTAAAGTCTGATTTTGTGGTGGCTGTGCTTTAAAATGTAATTATTATAATCTTAATTCAAGTTATGAAGGTTTTGAAAGTCTTACGGTAATCAGTGTTGAGCACTACTGTGAGGTTAACCCTGCCTGCTTTAAATGTTTCAAAATTATTAACAGTTTAGTAAATTTAGAAAGTAATCAAATGTAATCGGTTACATTATTAAAGTAATTGAAATAGTTACACTACTTATTACAATTTAAAGAGGGTAACTGGTTCACTACAGAGAGTGCTTGACACACACGGGTCAGCCTGCTTTCATTAAAACAGTCCAGGGTCACTGCAGGTCTGCTTCTGCTTTCAGCAAACACCCAGGTACTGTAGATTTATGAGCTCAGCGGTGCCCAACGCATGTGCTGCCTCTCAATACTGATCTTATGGATGGTCTAAGAGCAAGATATAGGATTCGGATTGGGTCATTTGTTAGTTTTATTGCTTTCTGGCACGCTCTGTCATGTCTGATGTGGAAAGAGTGCTGTCCCGCTGAGGCGCTGATGAGGCGATGTTTATTAACTGCTGCTTGGCTGTTTATGATGGGAATCTGTATTATTCTTTCTGCCAGTTTTGGATGGATTACTGCTCATTAAAAAGAAACAAATCACGGTAATCTGTTAGAAATTCATCTCACAGATTAAAGCTTTGCTGGGGAACTGATTTGGACACTACACCGTTTGCTCGGAGTCCTCACTTACAGTTTTTCTCAATTGATTTTACACTTCTCTCCAATGTAATGTACTTGTTCTCAAAACAATTAGCACAGCCATCCAAACTCAAACTTATCTTAACCAAACAGTTCAACTTTACTGCAAAATGAAGCACTGCATTTTTTTCTAGTCATCTCAATTATCACCAGTAAAATATGGAGTGCCACAAGGATCTGTCCTAGGTCCTCTGCTATTTTCAATATACATGTTGCCCCTTGGTAATATTATTAGAAAATACGGGATTAGTTTCCACTGTTATGCTGATGATACTCAACTATATATCTCAACAAGACCAGATGAAACTTCTAAATTATCTAAGCTAACAGAGTGTGTTAAAAATTTAAAATTGGATGACCAATAATTTTCTCCTATTAAATTCGGATAAGACAGAGATATTACTTATTGGACCAAAAAACAGTACACAGAATCTCTTGGATTAAAATTTGCAACTAGACGGATGTACTGTTACTTCCTCTACAGTCAAAAATAATTTACATCTGGAAGAGAATTTCACTGCATTGCATTTTATCTACACTACAAATTTGCTGTTCTACACTACAAAGTTGTCCCATTGACAACCATAGTACAACACTTTATAAGTGTATTCACATAGTAGCTCCACCCCCTCACAAAATTCAATCTAAGATTACAGGATTTCCCCATTCAAATAGATAGGACTTGAGGCATCTTTACACAGATGAGTTAAGGCTGCTTTATGCCTGCTCAGAATTCAGTGTAGAGATGCAATGCCACCTAAAAGCCAGATTAAATTATGCCTGCTCTGAGCCACCTCAGGCACTAGTATCAAAGCATAAAGTTGTAATTGCTGTGAAAATGCATGTGTGCCACTTCTGAGCAGCATTAAACAGTCTGTGTAAAGATACCTAAATGCCACTTCAGAAGCGCTTCTGTGCAGTGTAAATATGGCCACCGAGGGAACAGACTTTCATTGAGAGGGACTTTGGTGACAATAAGCATAAGCATAAAAATAGCACTGACAATTGTATGTTTACTTTTTAGTTTTGAATTAAATGTTTATTTGGAGTTGACATTACCATCCACCAGCCCATTACAATGCATTATGGGATTGTATTCAATATAATTTGGACAAGCGTTCACGTCGCAACTGCGCCTGTGGTGTGTTATAATGCTGCATTGAAAAAGAGCTTGCAAATGTCTTGGAAACAAATCTTGAAAATGTAAATGATCTGCATGTTGGATGGAAGCAGTTTGGAAGTAAATTACACGCATGAGCCCAACTCAATATTTGTTTCTGCCTTATGTATATTATTTGTTTTGGCGTTTTTTGTTTATCCCAAATGTGTTTCTTTGAACAGCAATTCACTTCATCTTTTTATATTAAACTAATTATTCTAAATTAATTATTAAACAACGACAGAACAGAGAAAGTGAGTCACTAACAAAAACATGCCATGGTAGTAGAATTTTTTTGGACATGTACCATGACAGTAGTATGATTTAATACCCTGATAATACCCTGGTATTTTTTGCAATACCTCGGAGTACCATATTAATGTAAAAAGTAAAATTTTTTATATTATATTATATTATTTTTATATTAATTTAAACAATTATTATCAAACAATAACATTCATTTAGTAACAAATATATCTTAGTGTAGGCTACATCTTTAGAGTTTTATAATTCATTATCTTCTTGTCGATCCACCAGTTGACATTTACAACTGCGTGTTTCTGACGTAAAAATAAGGGTCGTTTTTGGCTTTGGAGCAGAAGGGCTTATTGAAAAATGCAAATTCATTTTATGCCAGCAGGCATAACCGCAGTAAACAAAACAGCTCAGCACCTGACTTTGAAACTTGCAGCGCTCATATTTAATAAATTAAATAGCATTTTGAAGCTGCTTGCTGTAGGTTGCCAAGTTGAGGGGACAAATGGGTTGACATTTGTCTGCGTCGATCGTGTGAGAAAGATGCGTTTCATACTAGACCTGGCAACCGGACAACCTTGGAATTTGGGTTGACAGGTATGCATCACTAAATTAGCTCAATTAACCTTAAAACTTGAGATGAAATCTTAAGATGTGTTGAGATGAAATGTTGTGCTATGGTTTAAAAATCAATAGAACCCTATATATCAAACTACTTTATTATCTGACACCATCACTGTGTAGGCTACATTTTGTGCGGAACTCACAATCCACATTCTGCTTGATGCAGCGGAAAATCAGGCCGGCTCATGCAGGAGTGGCGTGATTTCAGATTTCGGAATGTTCTGGAGGGACAACAAATAAATCCAACAAAATCTCACCATCATCTGACCGTTCAAAAAAATCCTTAATTCTTCCCAGATGGATCTCAACCAAGAGAACTTCATGCCAGACTGATCCAAGACCAGCGTCACTCCACCAGATCCCCTGAGAACTGATCTAAGACCAGGACAAAGTCCATCAATAACTCACGAGACACCGGGTCAGTGAGCAGAAGTACTCGATTCCATTTCAAAGAGTGACATTTCTCAAGTTTAATTGGATTGGAAATGTCAGACGGCCATGGCTCTGGGAAGCTGCGTGTTGTTTTGTGGTTTTTAATGTGTTTGCGGTTTGATGTGTAGCTCACCTGAATGCCAGTGACACCACTGCATGTTTATTAAGACATTAAGACACAGAACCTACCTGTTTGTGCAATTTGCAAGGGAAAATCTGCGACAAGCCCACATATAAATAAACATGGAAATGTGACAGCTAGCCTACTTCTGAAAATACCAGTTGAAGATATCTACAAACCTCCCATTTAAATAAATGCTAATTTACCGCATGCTTTCTGTGAACAGCAACAGCGTGACAACAAGGCTGACACTTGTCAACCGAGCACGCTCATGAACCTCATTTACATATAAAGGACTTAATATGCTCGAAAGACTATATCTCACACTACAGCGTTACAACTGTTCAGGGAATTTGAGTGATTGCCTTTGTTTTAGTGGTGATTGCAAAGCTGCATTATTCTATAGAGCACTGATTGCGTCTTTGTGTAGGCTAGTCAGAAGTTAGCCATACCAGGAACATTCTCAGAAATTCTGGCAATGTTATTAGCAAGTGTTCTTCCAGTAATGTTAATTCATTTTAATTTATCTGGCCTTTAAACATAATTTCAAAGTGTTCTTCTAAAATGTTCTATTTGGACATTTTTAAATGTTACTACTTGTCAAAAGTAATGTTCTCATAATGTTTGAAAAATGATCAAATGGAATGTTCGTTTAACATTTATAACCAAGAAAAACCATTTAAAAACTGGACATTCTGGACATTTGCTTGCTCGGAGAACATAAAGTTTTAATAGCTAATTGTGTCGACTGATTTTTCTATTGGCTTTTTGGAATATTGCAGAAAATGAACTCAGTGACCAGCAAAAGTCTTACATTTTTTATATTTTAAACTTTTATGAATTCTGAAACCTATATACAATCAGCAGAACTACAGCAAACTACACACCGATCACACGACTTCAACGTCACCACTATAAGCATCAACGACTCTTTCAGTCTTTGTTTCAAAAAAGTCTCTGAAATTTCTTATTAAGACACTTGTCAGCAACTTGTTAGCCTTTTTCAAGACAAGTAACGCATTCAAAAAACCCACTGGCATTGGTGCATGATGTCTTTGCATGCATAAATGTGATTTGGGTGTGCTTTTACTGAAAAACATCTAATGCATTCGTGTTCAGTTTATCATATAACAACCGTTGACCTGCCCGGGGTTAATTGCACATATTCGGTTTTCTTTCAGATGCAGCTTTGGCTATGTAAAAATATACAATAGGATGAAGACAAATGTGCTTGTGTTTCACTATAGGATGGGATTGTTTTCTTGCATTGTAGTCAGCACTGAATTCTGGGAAATGTTCATTTATCATCTGTGACCCTTTGAACACAGTGGGATATCCGTTTAACGCATACAAAGAAGAGATGGAGATTTTCCTCCTGTCATATGACACAACACTCAATCAATCACTCTCAGACTGTAACGACCTTCTCAACTGAACGAGGCTGCTTAATGAACGTTTCCCATGACAACAGAGAACACAGCGGGAGAAGAATAACAAAAGGCCTGTTGTTATGGAATGGGAGTTTATAATAACCAGCAGAAGGAAGGGAACTTTGGGAAACACTTTCATCAGGTTTTAAATGGACCTCACCTTCCGGTTAGTTTGTAACCTGAAACCAGTAAGATGCAGTCTTGGGGAAAGTTACTTTTAACTAATAGTGCCTCTATTATGCAATTTGAAAGGTTTATAATTTGGTTTTGGGAGTCACCAAAAACAGGTTTACATGCATGCAAGGTAAACCTTAAAATATGCATTTACATTTCTCAGTGACTCTCAAACGATTTGTTCAAAGATTCATGTTTCCAAACCCCAGCGCATGTCGGAAATGAAATGTAGTAAAGACCCAAACAATAATGGTATATGCATTAGCTGAACAGACGTCGAGTACTGATAAGTCACTGCAGTTTGTAAACCAATGTATTGCTCCATCCTTTATCATAACGCCAAGAACGACAGACATTCTATATTAATCAGCACATTTCTAGACAATAGCACAGTACAGTAGTGCTCAACACTGATTACTGTCAGACTTTCAAAATCCTTCATCACTTGAATTAAGATTACAATAATCTAATTTTAAAGCACAGCCACCACAAAATCAGACTTTAGCAGCTATGTTTACTTCGAGATCAAAATCAGAACAAGATATAATTGAACAGCTACTGTTTTTGAAATCAAATCTTTTGCATGGCTATGACAGGAAACACTGGCATCTAACAATGCCTTGGACAAAACAGTCAATCTTAAAAAAATAAAGCATATACATAAACCCAAATAGGAAATGGTTATCGAATAAGCATGTGTGTATTCTGGGTCCTAAACTCCTGAAACATTGTCGTCTCATATTTTAAAGCAGTCAATGCAATTTGGGAAAGAAATCAATTAAATCTTTATGTGTGTATGTGAAAATATTCAGATGTAACCCCCTTTGTAATCGTTAACATAAGTAACTGTAATTTAATTACATGTTTTTTACAGTTTACAGTTACATTTATTTTGTAATCAAATTACATAATTCCGTTATACATGTAACTAGTTACTCCCCAACACTGTGAATCGAGCGATGAACTCTTGCATTGGAGAAGCAGTTGGAACACAGCAAAGTGAAAATAAACTGAATTTACTTTCACAGCGCAGAGCACAGCGTCTTCTCGACATTACGTTATACTCGCGAACGAGCTACAGCATTTGAGGAGGGATGTCCACGCAGAACGTAGGCGGGCATTACGCAAATGTGGTAACTTGTGACGCATGAACTTCACGGAAATGGGATTTGAATTTTAAACGACTCGTTTAAGCAATTCCGAGTCAACTCTTTCTTTTGCGAGACAATAACTTTATGATGCACTTTCAGCTTTACAACTTTGCAGACTGTTTACATTCATATACAGCTATGTTATACACTGCATGAAAGGTCATATTCAAAAAGTTTGTAATGGACTACAATATTGCGTTACTCCCTAAAAAGTAACTCAATTAGTTACTTTTTATGGAAAGTAATGCGCTATGTTACTTAAATTATCGCATCTGTGCTGGACTGGTTTGATAGTTTTTAATATAAAGAAGTTCTATTTTTGGCAAATGTAAAAGCTCTTTTAAACCAAAAGTGAAATGAACACGCCTGAGGCCGAAGAAAATATAAATTCACATCTTTACAGTAGAGAGCGCAGCATTATGTTTACACGGCGCACACAGCGCCTCTGCACTTTCTCTTAACATGCAGTGTTGCCAATTCATTTTCAGGTAAAGTTGCTAAAGGCAGGTCGATTTGTTGCTAAAAGTTGCTAAATGACGTTGTGGCTTCATTATGTAACCATGACGCAAAACTGCATCATTGCGTAGAATACACACTGAAATGACTCAAATCTCAGCAAAGAATATAATTTGAAATCTGTTGATTTTGATTTGTTCGTAAACATAAAATAAACATTTAATATTATTTGTAAAAGTATTGTAAACACATTTTTGTTACATTGAATTTTTGAAAAGTTACACAATTTTGAACAATTACATTTTATGTATTTTCTAAATAGGGTAACTAGTAAAACTACACATTATTAACAAATTTAAGCAGTGTGTTGGTAGTAAGTTTAATGCTACACTCTAAAGAAAGTCCATAAAAATAGGGCACATACGGTACTAATATGAAGGAATTTTCTGTAGGCTATTAATTTTTTACCAGCATTTGACCTATATTTTAAATTACACATTGCATTTTGATAGATAGATTTTTGAGATAATTAGATAGTGTACCTAATTGATTAACAATTATATGTACAAACTAACAACTAAGGTGTATCATAAATAAAAAATTATTATTGAACAAGTGCAACTAGCAACTTGAGTCACATGATGTGCTGTTTGGCTGGCTAGCAGTTCAATATTCTTTTTGTGTGGTAAAGAGAAAAAAGCTTGCCTTTTTATCATCTGAGTCACTTTTCAAACGTTGCTGAAAGTCGCCAAATACATTTTAAAAATAGTTTGTTGCTAGGTGCTTTTGAAAAACAAGTTGCTAGGGTAGTCTGAAATGTTGCTAAATTGCTAAGTTGGCAACACTGCTAAAACACAGGGACAGGAGAGCTGTCAGGCAATAAATGGGCAAACAAAGTAACTGGCATTACTTATTTGAAAAAGTAACTCGGATATTTTCTTGTAAATTAAAAAGCAATGCATTACTTGACTAGTTACTTGAAAAGTAATCTGATTACGTAACTCGCGTTACTTGTAATGTGTTACCCCCAACACTGCTAAGATGTTTTCCACAATGCAGCTTATTCTAGCTTATTAAAGTAGATTTGAAGTATAAGAGAGGTAGCTGCTGTAGTAGGGTTAAAGGATGTAGAATACGGATAAGGCATTAATTAATACGTACTAATTAATAAACAACAAATGTGTAGTAATATGCATGCTTTTGCTAAGGCGTTCTGGGTGCTTGTTAAGTGAGTGGTCGGTTTAAGAAAGGAACATTTTACAGTCCCAATAAATTAAGCAACAGAATCGATATAAACCTTCAGAGCTACTCAGGGGTTGCTGTGAAAATCAAAGCTCGATGTCCCGAACGCATAACTGAGCTCAGAACATCTACAGATGAGCTCAAGAGGAACAGAGATATTTTCCAAAACAACAGTCGCCATGAATCGCTGGAAACAACAGCGGTTACGAAAGCATTGATGCTTGTGTAATGTTGGAGGTGTTTCCTGATCGTTTATATTCACTCGCAGCTGGAGTTCATATGAGAGTGCAGAGCTCTGGGTTTGGGTCAGTTAGTGGGATTGTGATTCAATTACGCTGGTTGGACCTTGTTTCGGGATTTTTATGCCCCTTGTCATGTCAAGTTAACATCGCTGAAAGAATCTACGCCATCTCAAAAAATCGACTTAGGTGGTTCAGTAATTATAAATGAAGAAATATCGCCAGATTTCAGTGAATCCTGGGCCTCAGATTAATATCTATACACACACATCATACAGGAACGGCCACATCAGACGAATTCAGCTGGAAAGAGCAAATGGAAAGGAGTCTATTATACTGAAGAGAAGAAACAATTCATCTCCATCAAGACAAGACAGAAACCCCGTATTCAAAATCCAGATGTGCATCTAAAGTGTTTCTTACACATTGGTGAGCCAGTATAATGGAGTTACGGTCCTGATTTTGGACATCACATTTCACGATTAAGATAAATGCAACAAGGCTGTGCCAACTTTTTTGTTCATTTGTTAGTATGACAACCTTTTTAAAGATGTTATCTGATTGATCAGGTGTGCGTGCACAAAGCAGTACTGATCATGAACTTTACAAGGTTCATTCCTACTAAGCAGTCCAGTTATCCATGAAATTAAAAAATATATAAATATTCAGTAAAATATTAAACTCTTCAAATCATATTAGTTTGATTTAAATCTCTCAAGAAATGAAACAAATAATTTTAAACTACTTTGTTACTTCTTATTTCTTTCTTTCTCTAATCAAACTGCTTTTTAACCACAAAGTTATATACATTTACACACACACACACACATTTTTGTAAATTGGTGATTAATTTGTGTCCTCAATATTCATTCCCATTCTGTTTTTATTCTGCTTTTTTGTAAAATCTCAGTCTTTACCTAACAAAAGCCAATTATTACATAAAAAAAGCCAAAGCCAATTAATAATACTATAATAGTATACAAATAATACTAAAATAACACAGGACAGAATAACCTGCAATGAGGTTTATGCTGGCTCTGCACAAGACTGGAACATCTAAACCAGTTTAAACCAGCTAAGACCACCAAACCTGGTTGTTTTAGGCTGTTTTTTATATATATATATATAAATACTAGTTTTCATTTATTAAAATATCAGTTAACGTGCCTTCAATATCCTCTATATTTTTTTTTGTACAATCCATTATAATTGTGTAAAACTGTATAAAATAATCAAGCTAGAATTACTAAAGTTGAAATGTCTGAGTGCAATCAGAGCAGATTTCCAAAAGTGAAAGTTTTGGGCCAGAAATCTGATCTATACGCAAGCCAGCAAAAACGCAGACGTGACTGTTTGGAGGCGGATGGTCCCGTTGCACACAAATGCCTTGAAACAGAAAACTACATGAAACCAAACTTGATTCACTGAAGGTATATTTTGGGCATTAAACAAACAATATATCTATAAAATCATTAAGACATATGTGTAAAGGCAAGGCAAAATATGCTCTAAACACTCTTTAGGAGTAAAACCAGACCTGAGGCAGAGCCTGTGCATGAGATAAGAGTCCATGTTCACTTCCTGTGACAGATCAGGGTCTTTTCCTATTAAAACTTCCTCTCATCTTTCTGTTTCATGCTAATTTCTCCGCTATGGCTTCAGCTCTGGGAACAAAAGGCTGTTCGTCATCGGAAAAGCACCGCAGGCTTTCTTCAGCCGGAATGAGAAAATCAGACCTACATGCAATTCATTACATCAGATACATGAGAAATTATAGCTGTAGGAAACATAATATTAATCTGACCCTGGTTAGCTTTAAAACCTTGTTTCACAACACCAGTGAACTTCTAAATAACCCTGCTGAAGAAAAGAAATGGATTAAACCGGCCTCAGGCAGCTCGCTGGTTTCCACTGTGAGGATTGATGGTTTCAGATGGGTTATGGATGCATGTTAGTTTCAGTCTCACAGTCCTGTAACTAAACAGCTAAAATGGAAAGCACTTTTTGGATTTGGCAAGCTCTAATCTGACTGGCTTTACTCAACTTCTGGCAGGTTTTGTTATCAGACTGTCTGGTACGAGGCTGATACAATAAACAAATGACTGGATTTGCCAAAGTTTTAACCTAAAGAATCTATTTCCACTACAAAGAACCTTTTATACAATAGAACGTTTCCATGGATGTTAAAGGTTCCAAAAATGATAACTGATTATTATTAAGGATAAAACTGCCAGTAAACAGCATGTAGCAACAGATAACTGGACAATCAATGCTGTTATTGTAAACTAAGCTACTAAAAACTATTTAAAAAAAAAAATCTTTACTCAAAGGGGAAATAAAAAAATATAAATTCTAGATGAAAAATGTTAAAAAAAAAATATATATATATTATATATATATATATATAATTAGAAATATTGCCTTGCCACCTAACTGAAATAAAATTACTAAAATGACTAAAACTAAAACTGAAATCTAAATAAGTTAAAGCTAACCGAAAATATACAAATAAACAAATAAAAGCCATTTCAATAAAATATAAATATTAGATGAAAATGTAAACTTAAAAAAAAAAATCTTTACTCAAAGGGGAAATAAAAAAATATAAATTCTAGATGAAAAATGTTAAAAAAAAAATATATATATATTATATATATATATATATAATTAGAAATATTGCCTTGCCACCTAACTGAAATAAAATTACTAAAATGACTAAAACTAAAACTGAAATCAAAATAAGTTAAAGCTAACCAAAAATATACAAATAAACAAATAAAAGCCATTTCAATAAAATATAAATATTAGATGAAAATGTAAACTTAAAAAAACTTAAATGAAATTAAATGTTGCCTTGACAACTAACTAAAATAAAATAAGTTTAAGTACTAAAATTACTAAAACTGAAATAAAAATAGAGATAAATAAAAAACACTAATAAGTAAACGATAAAACTATTTTCAAAATGTGAATATATACCATAATAGTATATACAGGTGCATCTCAATAAATTAGAATGTCGTGGAAAAGTTCATTTATTTCAGTAATTCAACTCAAATTGTGAAACTCGTGTATTAAATAAATTCAATGCACACAGACTGAAGTAGTTTAAGTCTTTGGTTCTTTTAATTGTGATGATTTT